>NC_057802.1:161740505-161753376 GCF_018294505.1 Triticum aestivum
CAGTAGCCGGTGGAGGAGCGCGCGGTGGAGGCTGGATGAACAGGAGGCCGTGGATGAACAGTCGCAGGTGGAGGCTGGAGGAGGTCGACAGTGGATGAACAGTAGCCTGTGGAGGCTGGAGGAGGTCGACGGTGGAGATGAACAGTATCCCGTGGAGTCCCGTTTTGCGGTACGCCACACCCCTCCCAATGAACAGGACCCCCGTTTTGACCGTAGCGCTCCAACACAAGTCCGTTTCCTCCGTTTTGCGGTACGCCACACCCCTCCCGATCAAAAGGACCCCGTTTCCACTGTAGGAGGTCCAAGAGAAGTCCGTTTCCTCCATTTTGTGGTACGCCAGACCCCTCCCAATGAACAGGATCCCGTTTCGACCGTGGCCGGTGGAACACAAGGCCGTTTCCTCCGTTCTGCGGTAAGCCAGGCCTCGTTTCCATCGGTTGTTCCGTCCAAGCCAATTGGCTCCCGATGAACAGTACGCGTTCCGTTGCCTCCCGATGAACACGACACATTCCGTTGCCTCCCCATGAACATGATGATGACGCAGTTTCTCTGTTCCGACCCAGCCATGTACACGAGCCCTAGCCGTACGTATGTGCGAGTAGGTGTTCGAGACCCGCCCATATGTACGTATGTGGCCGTATTTACTTTCTTGCACCCTGGTCGTTGTAAGTACGTGTACATGCTACGTGCACGCCTCTACTACGACACGTGCCCTTCCTTACACGGCCACGGTTCATCGCTGCAGCCTGCACACAGACCGATCATATGTACGTACACGTTCGCGACCAGAATGACAACTCTACGTATGCTTCGACCAGGTGGGTCCCGACTGTCAGACACTTCCTTGCGTGCAGATGTAGCTGGTGGGTCCCAGCAGTCAGGGGGCGAATCATTTTTTTGCCCGTAATATGGACGCACTACCTTGCGTGCAAAGATGTAGCTGGTGGGTCCCAGCAATCAGGGGGAAACATTTTTTTTCATGAAATACGGTGGCCCGTCCGGTGGGTCCCTGCTGTCAGGTGGAGGAATCATTATTTTCCATGTAATAAGGAGGCACTTCCTTGCTGCGGCCGTGGACCCAGCTGTCAGTCTCTCCATGTACAGTCGATGTCCGATGGATGTCGTTCGTTGGCCACATTGAGCACGACACGCCGAGAGCACCAGGGCGATGGACGACGGCGTGGCTTAGGAAGGGGACGACACGAAGCCGGGGAAGACGCGGCAGTGGATGCCCATGTGGAGAGGAGTACGAGGGTTCACTGGTTCGGCTTCGATGTGAGGCTGCCGTCGCCGCAGGGCCTAGCCAGCGGTGGGAGTAGTAGGGGGCGGTGAGGCCTCCGCGGCAGCACAGCTGGCCACGGGATGCTACGGCACGCGGTGGTTTGGACGGCCGGAGCAAGAAAATCCGAGGTTGAAGAAGCAGGACCACCGTTGGATGTTAACAATCCAACGGTCACTGGTGATAGAATTGTTTGTTGACTAAGTTGACAAAGCCCTCCGTCCGCGTCAACATAGTAGGCCCACAAGTCAGGCTCCCACTATGGTGGGTCCCAGCTAGAAGGGGGAGTATTCATTTTTTTGTGCGTAATAAGGAGGCACTTCCTTGCGTGCGAAGATATAGCTGGTGGGTCCGAGCTGTCAGCGGGAGTATTCATTCTTTTTGGTGTAATAAGGAGGTAAGTACTTTCTTGCGTGCGGCCATGGACCATGTGGGCCCAACTGTAAGCCTCTCCATGTACATCCCTCTTCCGATGTTGTCGTTTGTTGACAACGTTGACCACGCCGTGCCGAGAACACCATCGCGATGGACGACACCGAGACCCAGGAAGGGAATGACCAGGAGGCGGCGAAGCCACAACAATGGAGGGATGTGGGTGAGTAGAGGGATGGCCTGGCCAGTGGTGGGAGTAGTATGGTAATGTGAGGCCTGCGCGGCAGCTCAGCCGGCCACGGGAGGCGGGAGCAGGCGGTCCCGCCGGCGCTGGATTTGGCGGTTGGAGCAAGAAGATCAGAGATTGAAGAAACACGACGGCCGTTGGATTGACATCCAATGGTTACGTCTGCTAGAATCGTTTGTTGACGTGTATAATAAGTAAAAAAATCTTGCATACGCATCAACTTAATAGGCCCACAAGTCAGACCATTCCCTATTTTTTAATAATTTATATATAGCTCATTGCAACTTCTTATGCCATTTATTGCAGTCCATTTTTTGTTGGCCAGGGCCAGGGTTAAAAATTTAAAGGAAATTTCGCATATTTTTGTGGGTTCCAAACTATTTTTAATACCGAAATATTGAGCCAGATTTAAAGTACTTTGAAGATATATTTAAATTAGGTTAAAGCCCGGTGAAATAGGAATCTGAAAATGTGAAAAAAGTCAAAAATTATAAAGTAATTGCCAATTTGTCATCTATTTTTATATTTACAACCCATTTCATATTACTTTCAAGATTTGCAGGCGTCTTGAAAGAGTTGCAGCCCATCAGGGCGTTGAAAAATAAGTAGGCTTAGATTGGGTATTCTTCAGAAAAAATAAACTTGGCTCATTTTCAGAAAGAAAAAATAGCTGGGCTGGTCATATGGTGAACATAAAATATAAGCCTGGGCTAGACGGGCCACAGCCCAGTTGAAACCCTGGTCCATCTCAACAATAACAAAAAAAAAATGCTGCTCAAGCAGCTACGTCCCAGGTGTCAGCCGATCTTATGGTGCTGTTCTCTTGTCTATTGACTATATACGCTGACAATGTCATGGGTCCCAGATGTCAGGAAACCACTAGGAGGAAGCATTTTCTTTTTCCATACGCTGACAATGGAGTATATATAAGAAAAAATGAGGAACTTCCTTGCGTCCGGCCATGGACAAGGTGGGCCCCCACTGTCATCCTCTCCACATACAGTCCTCTGCTGATTCTTGTTGTTTGTTGACCATGTTGACAACGCAAGAGGGCGGCGCTATGGCAAGCGCACCAAAGCGCGCAGAGGACAATGGTGAGGCCTCAGACGTCAGCGTTAACAATTTAGGAGATGGGGCGGCGATGCGTGCGCTGAGGCGCAGCCAGCCGTGGGAGGCGGAAGCAGGCGGCCCCGCCGGCGCTGGTTTGGTTTTGGCGGCTGGAGGAAGACAGGACTGAAGAAACACGACAAACTGTAAAAGCAGCAGGAGTACTTAACAATCTTAACTGAAACCAGCAGGGGCACTTAACAACGATAGCTGAAAGCAGTATGAGTACTTATACAGGTTCAACCATACAAAACACGCCTCGAACAGTGCTACTTTGCCTATAGTTAACCAAGGGTGAGGCCGCCAAGCCCCAGGACAAGGCCTAGGCGCCACCCTGCGCATACACAACATTCTGAAATTGGCTTCATCTGGCAATCTGGTCAATAAACGGTATATTCGCTTTAGAGCCATGGAAAAGCAGGAACATAATCTTCTGTCCTATTCTCCAAGATGGACGGGCCTTCATTATTTGAGACCACCCATGAATAAGTATCTTTTCACCTCCAAGGGGAATGGAGTAGGTCGACATAAACATCATGTTGTGACCAAGCGCAAGTCTGACCCGACCATGGTCAGACATCTGTATAGGAACAATAGAACTGGGCAGTTTCTGTTTCAAGAAGATCACAGCTGTAAAACTGTGTATAAGCAAGAGTTTATGAACAACATATATAACAGAAAACAGCTCGTACCATAAGTTTCTCGACATAGTTGGACATGTTCAACGAGTGCAGCAGTGGCACACATATCCCACGTGGCCTTCAACCATTGAAATGCCCCACAAGGACCTCAAGACGATCAATAAAGTGTAGGAACTTGTGGATGTCGTCCCAGTCAACTTCAGTGCCATTAGTAACAGCCGAGTTCTTACAGAATAACAAACGAGTAGCCTCCTTAACTCTGAAAAAACCTACACGTGCCACTAATTATAAGAAAAATATTAGTTAGAAGTAGCATCTTCGTGAGAGATTCGTTGCTACTTCTAAAGTTAAATTGTGATTAGTTAGACAGAATAGGTGGATTAAGAAGTAATCGAGGCAACAAGCAAGAACCAGATACAAAACTAACATGGATGAACAATAGGAACGACGTCGGGGTGGAAGATCACAGTGAAGATGAGACCAAGTTCTGCTATTTCCATCAACATTCGTGTGCCAACTTTCAGTCTGTAATACTTGAGAAAGTTTATCCAAGTTCAGCCATAAAAAAAGCAGTGATCTTCTTGGTTCATGAACCCAACTCAGAACTTATATCCATGGCTTGTCTTCACTGTGACCATTAAACTGGTGTAATCAGTTATGGCAAGGCCGAGCATCTTGAGTACATGTGTTCTGGCAGAGCAAGGAATGCACTGCAGGAAAAATAATATGAGAACACAATGTATTCCCTATCCAAATCTAGAAATAATTTCCTCCTTCACCTCAGTGTTGACCATGGTACTAGTATCTTTTATCCAAATATAGCAATCCAAATTTCCAAATTAGTCAACAACATGTTCAAAAAACACCACCCTCTCGGATAGAAAATGGGATTCTAAGAACATACTGTGCGCGTTTTAAAATCCTGTGTTAGGATGAGAAGGAACAAGTGTGGCGTCTCGCCGAGGGTACAGAAACCTGTAGGGTCCTCACACTTTGGGCACTGCAAATGAAACACACTAGATTCAATAGGAAGAAAAATGCATCAACGGCGGCGGCTGCCATCCTAGGATTACCTGCGACCAAGAGGGACTTGGATTTATCGGGGATGGATGAAGAATTTGTACCAGCTTCTCCATGAGAAAACCCTATGCAATCGCCGAGCGGGGTTTTTCTCTCAACAAAGCAGATGAGGGAGAAGGGGATTCAGGCCCAGTGAAACATTGTCGCTTCATCCGTCCAGCTTACTACTAAAGCTGGAAAGTTGGGGGCTTTTGTGATTTGACGGCTCATTGGGCATTACTGCGGCGCTACGACCGGGGTGTGTCTACCATGCAGTTGTGCACTCTAATTTGGTGCATATGGCACGTGGACCCCGTTGCCGGATGCCCCGCATATCAACGGAACAAAGTAGAAAGACAGGAGTAACTAGTTACACATAAATATATTTTTGACAGAGAGATACTCCATGTGTAAAGAAATATAAAAATCTTTTATATCACAACTCTATACATAAGAAAAATCAAGGGGAATATATATAACATATATAATTATAAAAAACATAGTTTTTTCTAACATAGTATAGACGAGTTGGTGATGATGGTGTGCCTGCCATCCTGCAATATAGGCCGTCCGATTTATATCTGACGGATAGGAAGGAAACTAAGGCAATTTTGCAAAAAGGTACCCACACACCTCTCCACATTTGCAAATAAGGCCTTCCCTAATTCATCCTTTTCTCTCACAAGATAAAAATACTCATACAAATGCATCTTGATGTTACGTGCAACGCACGGGCATTATGGGGGTTCAGCTGAGAATATAATACTCAGACAGGCTCACGGTTCTGGACTTTGGGCCACAGGCCGGTGGGCCTGCATGTTTGGGGGGCCATGTGTTCTACCTCAGCGCTTTTCATATTGCAAGCGATCAGTACGACGCTAGTTTTAGATGCGGTCGCAAGGCGAATACATAAAATTGAGTAATGCACGACAACTGTTAGAATGAAATCGAACGATAGGTCCTAACCAGCAATCAGAGTTGCAATTCTATGAACGATATACCATGTGATAAATAATACTGTCGTACTACTTATACACACAGGACACTTGTTTCACCATGCCAGATTATTACATCAAAATTTCTCGCAGGATAGATCAGTTTGGCAGTTGCCTGCTGCTACTGAAGAATTTCAAAGTTGATTTGGACTAGCTCTCCTTGCCGAGAAAGTTCGATTTTGACATCATCCCCCATCGCAAGATATGATTTAGATTTAAACCTTGACCATCCTTTAGATTCAATCATCATGTGAGCATCCTTTGTACTTACGGTATATTGAGCAGGTTCATTCACACCAAGGTTGCGCATGGTAAGAGAAACTTGGCCACGATCGCCCGGATTGTTGAACGACTCCCTCGTTGCTCTAGGAATTCTCTATTTGCAAACAAGAAGACATACACAAATAGTTAGATCAACACAGTGAATCATGTGAAACAACATGGAAAGAAAAAAGAACGAAGCACTTGGGCAGCCAATGCTTACCAAGAACGTGGACATGTCGGTTTTTGTAAGGACTTTGGTATATGAAGTGCGAACTGCAGCCCAGTCTGTTGCCGGTGCAACTGCTGGTTCCGTTGCCGCTGCACGGGCCGGAGCAGATGCAAGTGCAAGTGTTGGTGCAGGTGCCGAAGCCGTTGCTGGTGCCCGTGCCGGTGCGACTAGTAGTGCCGCCGCTGCTGCCGGAGATGATGATCCTTGTAGAGCTGGTGCCGGTGTCGCAGCAGGTGCCGGTGTCGATGCCCGATCCTCCGGTAGATCAGCCTGATCTGCTGGCGCGGTCGGTGCCCAATCCTCAGCTAGATCAGACTGAGCTGCTGCCGCATTTAGTGCTAGAGCTATTGCTGGTGCTCGATCCGTTGCTGAAGGTGGTACCGATGTGAGAGACAGCAGCGATCGTGTCTGGTCTGCTATGATCAGCTTTCTAATTTGAGTTGGCTCCGTGGCCGTGATCCAGTCTTTTTCTTCATTTCTTTTAAACGCGAGAAGGAGTAATTGTGGCATGTTTGTTAAACCAAACTGTAGTTCATCATAGGGATTCAGCTTGTACTCAGACAATAGACTGATCCAGTTTTTTCCAGTAATATAAGTGATGGACAGTGCCTTCGTTACTGACACGACATAAGAAGTGAAACCTGCAAAAATATCCATCGTAGAGCAAACCAAACAGTTTATTCTGTGATGAATGTCACATGGCAAAACCTGCATCATAAAATTGCAGCAAAAGAAAGAAAACATGACACTAAATCAATAAGATTTAGATAGTAAATCAATAAGATTTACTTGATGTGACACGAGTGAATCCTTACCAGGAAATCACTATGTTGAAGTACTAAACAGAAGATTGATCATCCAACTACGTGTGGCATGCAGCCCCCCCCCCCCGCCTACTCCCACAAGCAGGACAGTCCAAAGGTTGTGACAAATCGTATGGACCGAACATCCATGGGACTGGAAATCCTGGTGGGTGCGATAAACCCTGCAATGCATACAGATATTGGAGTGTAACCATAATTGATAAACCGTCCTCACAAAAAAGATGATCTGGATACTTCAAAATATACAGACTGAATTGAGTGGACAGACATTAACATAGACTGTTCTCAGGACTCACCACACACCAAAAGCGGCAGTACTAAACAATACAGGGTTCACAAACACAAATCAAGTACTGAACAATAGTACTTACTACACACAAGCAAAGTTGCACTAATTAAACTTTGCAGACTATTTCTTGCCACCGACCAACGGGATGAACCCCGCATAACTGACTAGGCCATGGACTTCGTGAGAGATGTCTACCTGCACCATCACCATCTCGTCAACCTTGGAGAACCTAACAGAGTGGTCTTTCCACTCATAAACATGACGATGAAGACATGCCGCATCAGATTTGTCGGGAAGCTTTACAAGAACCACACCCTTCATAATCGAAGGCACAACCAGGAAATTGTTTTGGTCAAGTACAGCCTCAAGAACACGCCTGACAACAAGATCGTGTCCAAAATTCAGCCCAATTGGAGATGGATCTCCGGGAATTTAAGAAACGGTGAAAGGCCAGAATCTGAAACGCAGAAACAGAGAGAGACAGAGAGATAGATCCAATCTCGGAGGGGCTCTCGCCCCTCCCACGCCATGAAGACCATGGACCAGAGGGGAAACCCTTCTCCCATCTAGGGAGAAGGTCAAGGAATAAGAAGAAGGAAGGGGGATCTCTCCCCCTTGCTTTCGGTGGCACCAGAGTACCGCCGGGGCCATCATCGCCACCGCAATCTACACCAAAAACTTCACAGCCGTCATCACCAACTCTTCCCCCCTCTATGCAGCGGTGTAACCCCTGTTTTACCCGCTGTAATCTCTACTTAAACATGGTGCTCAACGCTATATATTATTTCCCAATGATGTATGGCTATCCTATGATGTTTGAGTAGATCCATTTTATCCTACGGGTTAATTGATGATCGTGATTGGTTTGAGTTGCATGTTTTATTATTGGTGCTGTACTATGGTGCTCTCCATGTCGCGCAAGCATGAGGGATTCCCGTTGTAGGGTTCGCAATATGTTCATGGTTTGCTTATTGTCTGCGTTGCGTGAGTGACTGAAACACAAACACGGATAAGTGGGTCATGGCGTATGGGAATAAAGAGGACTTGATACTTTAATGCTATGGTTGGGTTTTACCTTAATGATCTTCAGTCGTTGCGAATGCTTGCTAGTGTTCCAATCATTAGTGCATATGATCCAAGAAGAGATAGTATGTTAGCTTATGCCTCTCCCTCAAATAAAATTGCAATAGTGATTACCGGTCTAGTTATCGATTGCCTAGGGACAAATAACTTTCTTGTGTGGCAACAAGCTCACTACTGAAACTAACTTAGTTGTGTCTTTATCGAAACAGCCCCTAGCTTTTATTTACGCGCTCTTTATTATCTTGCAAACCTATCCAACAACACCTACAAAGTACTTCTAGTTTCATACTTGTTCTAGGTAAAGCGAACGTTAAGCGTGCGTAGAGTTGTATCGGTGGTAGATAGAACTTGAGGGAATATTTTTTCTACCTTTAGCTCCTCGTTGGGTTCGACACTCTTACTTATCGAAAGAGGATACAATTGATCCCCTATACTTGTGGGTTATCAAGTCCTTTTTCTGGCGCCGTTGCCAGGGAGTTATAGCGTGGGGTGAATATTCTCGTGTGTGCTTGTTTGCTTTATCACTAAGTAGTTTTTATTTTGTGCTCTTGTTTTCTATCTTTAGGTATGGGTAGGAAACACAAAATACCAAAAAAATAGTTGTACCTACTATCCCAATGGTTGAAGAACCACTCAAAATCTATCATACTCCTGAAGCTTTTTACTTGGATCATCTTCGATCCCTATGTGCTCGTGCTGAAACCCCAACTAGCTTAGTTGAGGGCAAATCTATAGATGAGCATGCTTGTTATGTGCGACACCGCATATCTGAAAAAGGGAAACTTTTACTGGATCAAATTCATCATTTGCAGTGCTATGCTTGGAATTTATGTGCAATATATGATTGTACTTGTTGTTCTAAAACCCCCAAGAAACACCTTCCTTACCAATGTGAGTTTAGTGAGAATGGAATCGTATCTTCGTATACTAAGGGTGTTTATAATTACTATGATGTTCAACAAATTGAAGAATTTGTTATTTTTAGGGGTACTTGTGACATTGCTTCTTTTATTGAAGACTGTGATACTACTCTCTACAAATCTGAAAATTTGGCCATACTTAAATATTGCTATGATAATTATGCTTCTAATCCTTATATTAAACCATATATTGAGGACTCCTCCGCTGTCCAAGAAGAGATTAATATTTTGCAGGAGTCTATGGAAGAAGGAATTGATGAAACTGTGAGCTCATTGGATGAAAAAGATGATGAGGAGAGCGAAGAACAAAAGGAGGAAGAGCGGATTAGCTACCCGTGCCCACCTTCTAATGAGAGTAACTCTTCAACTCATACATTGTTTAATTTCCCTTTGTGCTTACCGAAGGATGATTGCTATGATGATTGTTATGATCCCGTTGATTGTTTTGAAATATCCCTTTCTGATGATGCTGGCTATGCTTGTGGCCAAGATGCCAATATGAATTATGCTCACGCACTACTGGAATCAGCTTCTTTGCCGTCCGCCATGGCGGACGGCAAAGGCATGGTTCACGGACGGCAAACTTCTTTGCCGTCCGCCAGCAGACGGGAAAATGTCCGGATGAACACATGCCAGCAAAGGCCTTCTTTGTCGTCCGCTTCATAGAAATGGACGGCAAAGGATTGTGTCGTCCGCCGTTGGTGGCCAGCAGACGGCAAAGATCGTGGACGGCAGTGAGGTGGGGTGCGAGCCGTTAGGGGTTAACAGCGTGCTTTGCCGTTAGCCACCGGACGACAAAGAGGCTAAGGTCTTTGCCGTCCGCTGGCGGACGACAAAGTTCTCAAACATGCCAGTCCCAGGAATCATAGGTAGCTGCACGTGGCATGCTGACGGCAAAGAGCGTGTACAGCCCTGTTTTTAATTTAATTCATTCAATTTGACAGCAATTCACAGATATAAACAGATATACATATGTACACAACAAGCATATCCAACACACTAGTTTCATCATATATACATACATAACCAACACATATATAGTTCCATCCTTACATATTACAAAAGTTTCACGTTTGTTCATCCAACACCGTTATCCATCCATCCATATAACAAGTTCCAACCATGCAAGTTCATTGATACAAAATAAAAGCACAAATGGAAAAGAAGCACTCCATCCATGCAAGCTTCCGTGAATTAAATCAAATCTGCAAAATGATAAACAAGATGTTAGAAGAAGAAAAAGAAAATGAAGAAGAAGAAGACTATAAGAAGTAAGCATACTTATTATGTAAATTTGGTCATTTTGTGCTAACATAAGTAATTGTGGAGTTAACCTATAGGAAACTAAGCATATTAGAGCTAACTTATGTCATTTTGGAGAAGAAGAGGAATAAGAAGAAGAAGACTATAAGCTTATTATGTAAACTTGGTCATTTTGTGCTAACATAAGTAATTTTGGATCTAACCTATAGGAAACTAAGCATATTAGAGATAACTTAGCATATTAGAGCCAACTTAGGTAAAATGGAGCCAACCTAGCTAATTATGCCATCTTTAAGTGAACTAAGCATATTAGAGCTAACTTATGTCTTTTTGGAGAAGAAGAAGAAGAAGAAGAAGACTATAAGCTTAATTATTATGTAACCTTGGTCATTTTGTGCTAACATAAGTAATTTTGGAGCTAACCTATAGGAAAGTAAGCATATTAGAGCTAACTTAGAGCTAACTTATGTCATTTTGGAGAAGAAGAAGAAGAACAAGAAGAACAAGAAGACTATAAGCTTATTATGTAAACTTGGTCATTTTGTGCTAACATAAGTAATTTTGGAGCTAACATATAGGAAATTAAGCATAGTAGAGATAGCTTAGCATATTAGAGCTAACATAGGTAACTAAGCATATTAGAGCTAACATAGGTAACTAAGCATATCGAAGGAAACAAAGCTAAGTATATATAGATCATTTTGGAGATCAAACATACCTGACATAGTTCAGTTGTCATTGTTCTTCTCCTTCTCCTTCCTCAGCCTGATGCGCCAAGAGCGGCGAGGCGGTGGAGGCAGTGGGATGTAGTCTTCTACCACAATTGGCGTGGTCATGTCGCCCAGCTGTGGGATCGCCAGCGCCACCACCGGTGCGAGGTCATTGTCAGGCACCACCACCATCGCGAGGCCATCTTCAGGCACGACAGGCACGACCATCGCTAGGTCATCCGCAGCTACCACCATCTCTTGCCCATGGTCAGCCACCACTATCTCTTGCCCTTGGTCAGCCACCACCATCGCTAGGTCATCCTAAGCCTGATGCCCACTCTGCTCCTCTTCTTCCTCACTCCAGTCCGGATCATCCTCCGTGCTATCTTTGCTACAGCCAGAATCGCTGCTGCTTTTGCTACAGCCAGAATCGCTGTTGCTTTTGCTACAGCCAGAATCAGTGCTGCTTTGGCTGTAGCCAGTGTCGCTGCTGCTGCTCCCATTGCCTGTCCAAATGCAACAATGATCGTTAACAATCGATGCAAGACAAAGCCAAATGTAGAGGAATAAGTAGACGGTAAAGAACGTACTGGCATCATCGTCGTCAGCGTAGCGCATGTGACACATAGTCGCGTTGAACACCTTCACGATGAGCATGGTGGCATCGTCGTCGTACCTGAAGAGAAGGAAGTACCCCTGCCGTAGGTCGTAGGCACGGTAGAACTTCTCCCAGCCACGACACAGGTACATGTGGCCCTCCTTGATCACCAACTCCACGTCCCACAGCCTGTGAATCCCGCTGCCGGCCTGTCGTAGCTTCACATTATTTGGCGGATCTTCACCCAGCATGTTCATAAAAGTTTCAGGCAGCCTCTGCAGTTTGGGACAATGAGTGATGTAGCAAACAACAGAGTTATCATAATGAGATGGGTGAAGGGGAGATCTCTCCTTTTATATACCTGCCTCGTGGATGATACTGAAGTCCCAAGTATGATACTGAAGAACTCGAAAGCATCCAACTCGTACTCCGGTGTGGTAGACCGGAGTCTATGGTGGCGGCTTCCCCCCATCTCTAATAAGCAGCAGAAGAGACCAATTAGTACCCTTACAACATTATCATACAACATTATAACATAAGAAATTTTGAGCAGAAGATAATCAACTACACCAAGTTATCATTTCTCATTCAAAAAACAATGCACTTGTGGACATATGATGGCTCTAGTTGAATTTATTAGTAGCACTAGTCATAAAAAATGTTGACTTTAGTTGAATTTCATATAATAACTATTTTAACTTCTTTGTGTTAGCAAACTAGGCAACTAGCTAGCAGTTAAAAAACATTCAACTATAAAGAAGAGAAAGAAACTGCAAAATGTGGCGGAACCCTAAATAAGAAAGTATAAAAATATGTCTTTTTCTTCTTCTTCCCCTCTTCTTCTTTTTTCCTCTTTTTCCTTTCTTCTTCTTCCTCTTCTTCCTCTTATTCCTTTTCTTCTTCTTCTTCTTCTTCTTCTCCTTCTTCTCCTCCTTCTTCTCCTCCTTCTTCTCCTCCTTCTTCTCCTGCTTCTCCTTCTTCTTCTTCTTCT
>NC_057802.1:161753783-161754672 GCF_018294505.1 Triticum aestivum
TCTTCTCCTCCTTCTTCTCCTCCTTCTTCTCCTTCTTCTTCTCCTTCTTCTTCTTCTTCTTCTTCTTCTTCTTCTTCTTCTTCTTCTTATTCTTTTTCTCCTCCTCTTCTTCTTCTTCCTTTCCCTTTCCCTCTTCTTTGCTCCTCCTCCTTGAACTCAGAGACACCTCCTTGGACCAACCCATCTCCCACCCTACCACCACATGTTAAAGCAAGAGAGGTGAGTTGTTTCATACTACACCAGTCACCATCAATATAGGCTGGAAACCCACATAGTACCCTCAAATTTGTAAGAGCCTGGTTAATATTAGTGACCTAAGCAATTTTGAAGCTTCCGGTTAATATTAGTGACCTAAGCAATTTCTGCTCTCTACTCAAATACATCTGATCCCACTCCTTTGATTTCTATAGACAATCTAAGATTAGTGTGGCAGAGCGGAGTCTGCGGTGGCGGGGGGAGGTTTTCCTTTCCTTCTTGTTCCTCTTCCTCTTCCTCTTCTTCTTCTTCTTCTTCTTCTTCTTCTTCTTCTTCTTCTTCTTCTTCTTCTTCTTCTTCTTCTTCTTCTTCTTCTTCTTCTTCTTCTTCTTCTTTCTTCTTCTCCCTCCTCCTCTTCCTCCCTCCTCCTCGTCCTTCTACTCTTCTTCTTCTTCTAAACTAAAACTAAAACTAATCTAAAATAAAACTAAACTAAAATAAAGTAAAACTAAAACTAAACTGAAAATAAAACTAAAACTAAAACTAAAACAGAAACTAAACTAAAAGAAACTAAACTAAAAAAGGGGGGAAGAACTCACCTGCAGGGGATCGCCGGTGGAGGAGGCGCGGGGCGGCCGGTGGATGGGAGGGTGGCCGCTGGAAAAGGCGGCGGCCAGGTGGAGGGGGAGGCCGG
>NC_057802.1:161754992-161795090 GCF_018294505.1 Triticum aestivum
GGGGCGGCGGCGGGTCATCGGGGTGAGAGGACGAGAGAAACACAGACAGAGAGAGAGAGAGAGGGGCGGCCGGGGTGGGGCTCGGCCCGTTAGTTAGGTTAACTCTTTGCCATCCGCCATCCTTTGCCGTCCGCTTTTTTGCTCTTTGCCGTCAGCTAGCAGACGGCAAAGAGGGGGGCCGTTAGGTTTTTTCTACGAAACTCGTTAGTGGGGCCCACCTCTCTCTTTGCCGTACGCCAGCTGACGACAAAGATTCTATGGCGTCCGCTAGCAGACGGCAAAGAAGTGGCTAACGGCAAAGACCTTCTTTGCCATCAGCCAGTTCTTTGCCGTCCGTTTTATGTAAGCTCACGGCAAAGACCTTCTTTGCCGTCAGCCAGCAGACGGCAAATAAAAGGCGGACGACAAATAAGCTAATTCCAGTAGTGATGGGGATCAACTTGCTATAGTTCCTTATGTAAAACATGAAATTGTTGCTATTGCACCCACGCATGATAGTCCTATTATCTTTTTGGATTCTCCCGACTACACTATATCAGAGAAGTTTGCAGTTATTAAGGATTATATTGATGGGTTTCCTTTTACCGTTGCACATGATGATTTTGATGAATATAATATGCATGTGCTTGCTGCTCCTACTTGCAATTATTATGAGAGAGGAACTACATCTCCGCCTCTCTATGTTTCCAACACGATAAAATTGCAAGAAACTGTTTATACTATGCATTGGCCTTTACTATGTGTGCATGAATTGTTCCTTTATGACATGCCGATGCATAGGAAGAGAGTTAGACTTCGTCATTGCTTGATATATGTTGCTTTGTGCTCACTACTAAATTCTAAATCATTGTTGATTCTAATTGGCTTTGATATACCTTGGGATCCGGGTGGATCCATTACTTGAGCACTTTATGCCTAGCTTAATGGCTTTAAAGAAAGCGCTACCAGGGAGACAACCCGGAAGTTTTAGAGAGTCATTTATTTCTATTGAGTGCTTTTATAAAGTTTAAAAACAAAAAAATAAAGGGGGGAACCTAAAACCTTTTCAAAAAGAAAAGCGAAAGTGAGAAAGACGAGCATTGTTTAAGTGGGAGCTAGCCTTGAACTTTGTTCATGCTCACAGAAACTTTGTGAATCTTGATTACATAAACTTTTGAACAAAAATAATTATCCCCTTATACAATTCCATTGTATAATAAAAATAATGTGCCAAGGTTTGCCTTTAGGATGTTTACAATGCTTGTTGGTTTGTGCGGTGCAGGACAGAAACTTTGGTTGTAGTGCGCGATTTTACATTTTTTAATGAAACGTCAAATGGTTCTGAAACTTTTTGCACTGTCTTTATATACACATTTTTTATTTTTCCTAGTTTTTGCAGAAGTTTTGGAGTACCAGAAGTATGGTGAATGTTCATATTACTACAGACTGTCCTGTTTAAGATAGATTCTGTTTTTCATGCATAGTTTGCTTGTTTTGATGAAACTATCAATTTCTATCAGTGGATTAAGCCATGAAAAAAGTTATATTACAGGAGCTACAATGCAAAAAGCGAATATGAATTGGTTTGCAACAGTACTTAGAGTAGTGATTTGCTTTATTATACTAACGTATCTTACCGAGCTTTCTGTTGAGTTTTGTGTGGATGAAGTGTTCGAAGATCGAGGAGGTCTCGATGTGAGGAGAAGGAGGAGAGGCAAGAGCTCAAGCTTGGGGATGCCCAAGGAACCCCAAGTAAATATTCAAGGAGACTCAAGCGTCTAAGCCTAGGGATGCCCCGGAAGGCATCCCATCTTTCTTCAACAAGTATCAGTATGTTTTCGGATTCGTTTCATTCATGCAATATGTGCAAATCTTGGAGCGTCTTTTGCATTTAATTTTCACTTTTATTTTATGCACCATGCTGGTATGAGATAGTCCTTGGTTGATTTGTAGAATGCTCTTTGCACTTCACTTATATCTTTTGAGTATGGCTTTATAGAATGCTTCATGTGCTTCACTTATATCATTTGAAGTTTGGATTGCCTCTTTCTCTTCACATAGAAAACCGCCATTTGTAGAATGCTCTTTTGCTTCACTTATATTTGGTAGAGCGTGGGCATATCTTTTGTAGAAAGAATTAAACTCTCTTGCTTCACTTATATCTATTTAGAGAGATGACAGGAATTGCTCATTCACATGGTTAGTCATAAAATCCTACATAAAAGTTGTAGATCACTGAATATGATATGTTTGACTCCTTGCAATAGTTTTGCAATATAAAGTTGGTGATATTAGAGTCATGCTAGTGGGTAGTTGTGGATTGTAGAAATAATTGTGTTGAAGTTTGTGATTCCCGTAGCATGCACGTATGGTGAACCGTTATGTGATGAAGTCGGAGCATGATTTATTTATTGATTGTCTTCCTTATGAGTGGCGGTCGGGGACGGGCGATGGTTTTTTCCTACCAATCTATCCCCTAGGAGCATGCGCGTAGTACTTTGTTTCGATAACTAATAGTTTTTTGCAATAAGTATGTGAGTTCTTTATGACTAATGTTGAGTCCATGGATTATACGCACTCTCACCCTTCCATCATTGCTAGCCTCTTCGGTACCGTGCATTGCCCTTTCTCACCTCGAGAGTTGGTGCAAACTTCGCCGGTGCATCCAAACCCCGTGATACGATACGCTCTATCACACATAAGCCTCCTTATATCTTCCTCAAAACAGCCACCATACCTACCTATTATGGCATTTCCATAGCCATTCCGAGATATATTGCCATGCAACTTCCACCATCATCATATACATGACTTGAGCATCATTGTCATATTGCTTTGCATGATCGTAAGATAGCTAGCATGATGTTTTCATGGCTTGCCCGTTTTTTGATATCTTTGCTATGCTAGATCATTGCATATCCTGGTACACCGCCGGAGGCATTAATATAGAGTCATATCTTTGTTCTAGACATCGAGTTGTAATATTGAGTTGTAAGTAAATAAAAGTGTGACGATTATCATTATTAGAGCATTGCCCCAGTGAGGAAAGGATGATGGAGACTATGATTCCCCCACAAGTCGGGATGAGACTCCGGACTTAAAAAAATAAAAAGGCCAAAGAAGCCCAAATAAAAAAAGAGAGGCCAAAGAAGCCCACCAAAACAAAAAAAATAAAAAGAGAGAGAAAAAGAGAGAAGGGGCAATGCTACTATCCTTTTACCACACTTGTGCTTCAGAGTAGCACCATGTTCTTTATATAGAGAGTCTCTTGAGTTATCACTTTCATATACTAGTGGGAATTTTCATTATAGAATTGGCTTGTATATTCCAATGATGGGCTTCCTCAAATGCCCGAGGTCTTCATGGGCAAGCAAGTTGGATGCACACCCACTTAGTTTCAGTTTGAGCTTTCATACACTTATAGCTCTTAGTGCATCCGCTGCATGGCAATCCCTACTCCTCACATTGACATCAATTGATGGGCATCTCCATAGCCCATTGATTAGCCGCGTCGGTGCGAGACTTTCTCCTTTTTTGTCTTTTGCACACAACCTCCACCATCATATTCTACTCCACCTATAGTGCTATATCCATGGCTCACGCTCATGTATAGCGTGAAAGTTGAAAAGGTTTGAGAACGTCAAAAGTATGAAACAATTTCTTGGCTTGTCATCGGGGTTGTGCATGATTTGAATACTTTGTGTGGTGAAGATGGAGCATAGCCAGACCATATGATTTTGTAGGGATAACTTTCTTTGGCCATGTTATTTTGAAAAGACATGATTGCTTTATTAGTATGCTTGAAGTATTATTGTCTTAATGTCAAATTATAGACTATTGCTTTGAATCACTCGTGTCTTAATATTCATGCCATGATTAGATTACATGATCAAGATTATGCTAGGTAGCATTCCACATCAAAAATTATGTTTTTATCATTTACCTACTCGAGGACGAGTAGGAATTAAGCTTGGGGATGCTCATACATCTCCGTCGTATCTATAATTTTTTATTGTTCCATGCCAATATTATACAACTTTCATATACTTTTGGCAACTTTTTATACTATTTTTGGGACTAACATATTGATCCAGTGCCCAGTGCCAGTTCCTGTTTGTTGCATGTTTTTTGTTTCGCAGAAAACCCATATCAAACGGAGTCCAAATGGGATAAAAACTGACGGAGATTTTTTTGGAATATTTATGATTTTTGGGAAGAAGAATCAACGCGAGACGATGCCCGAGGGGCCACGAGGCAGGGGGCGCACCCCAGGGGTCAGGCGCGCCCTGGGCCCTCGTGGCCACCCCGTAAAGTCGTTGGTGCCCTTCTTTCGCCACAAGAAAGCTAATATCCGGATAGAGATCGTGTCCAAAATTCAGCCCAATCGGAGTTACGGATCTCCGGGAATATAAGAAACGGTGAAAGGCCAGAATCTGAAACGCAGAAACAGAGAGGGACAGAGAGACAGGTCCAATCTTGGAGGGGATCTCGCCCCTCCCACGCCATGGAGACAATGGACCAGAGGGGAAACCCTTCTCCCATCTAGGGAGAAGGTCAAGGAAGAAGAAGAAGGAGGGGGCTCTCTCCCCCTTGCTTCCGGTGGCACCGGAGTGCCGCCGGGGCCATCATCGCCACCGCAATCTACACCAACAACTTCACCGTCGTCATCACCAACTCTTACCCCCTCTATGCAGCGGCGTAACCCCTCTTTTACCCGCTGTAATCTCTACTTAAACATGGTGCTCAACGCTATATATTACTTCCCAATGATGTATGGCTATCCTATGATGTTTGAGTAGATCCGTTTTGTCCTATGGGTTAATTGATGATCGTGATTGGTTTGAGTTGCATGTTTTATTATTGGTGTTGTCCTATGGTGCTCTCCGTGTCGCGCAAGCATGAGGGATTCCCGCTGTAGGGTTCACATTATGTTCATGGTTTGCTTATTGTCTGTGTTGCGTGAGTGACTGAAACACAAACACGGATAAGTGGGTCATGGCGTATGGGAATAAAGAGGACTTGATACTTTAATGCTATGGTTGGGTTTTTCCTTAATGATCTTTAGTAGTTGCGGATGCTTGCTAGAGTTCCAATCATAAGTGCATATGATCCAAGAAGAGAAAGTATGTTAGCTTATGCCTCTCCCTCAAATAAAATTGCAATAGTGAATACCGGTCTAGTTATCGATTTCCTAGGGACAAATACCTTTCTTGTGCGACAACAAGCTCTCTACTAAAACTAACTTAGTTGTGTCTTTATCTAAACAGCCCCTAGCTTTTATTTACGCGCTCTTTATTATCTTGCAAACCTATCCAACAACACCTACAAAGTACTTCTAGTTTCATACTTGTTCTAGGTAAAGCGAACGTTAAGCATGCGTAGAGTTGTATCGGTGGTCGATAGAACTTGAGGGAATATTTGTTCTACCTTTAGCTCCTCGTTGGGTTCGACACTCCTACTTATCGAAAGAGGCTACAATTGATCCCCTATAGTTGTGGGTTATCACATATACGCACAAAAATGAGTGAACAAAGACACTAGAACATGTCTTCAAAGGCATGAGAGCAGAGGGATTACTTGCAATATCCATAACACAAGTTACTGAGGCAAATATACCCTCTTCAAAGGTAGCATTGATGCTAATAAAGTGGTTGAAAGTAATCTATAAGAAATCAGTGTGAACCTCTCGCATGTTTTGGTCAAAAGAGGAATTTAGAACCGTCATTTGGCACAGAAAAATCACATGCAAGATCACCTAGAAAGTTGTACTACTAGTACTAGTACTGCATGTTAGATGAAAAAACACGATCAAGATTGAGAAAAAGATCGTCAAGAAGAGATATTACCTAGACTTGCTCAATGAGCGATACCGGAGAGGGGGGCTTGGACAGGGCGATGGCTTTGAGCTTGTTTGCGGTAGTCTCGGCGGGGTGCTTGCTCTTCTTCGTACCATGAGCCTCGATGGTTTTGGCCAGAGCCATAGACATCACTTCGGCCGGTGCTCCAGCATCCATCAAGAAACTGTCAAATAGAAATAAAAGAAAATAAACCATAATCACAAACCCAAAAGAAGAACAAAGAGGGAGTTATAGGATCAATCTCGGGGTTGCAAGGCCGGGCCTTGGCCAGAATCAACAGAATGGATGCGCTCACCTTTCCTTCTTTGGGAGAGAAGAACAATGGCAGAAGCAGGTCGGTGTTTTCTTGAAGAAATGAGGATCAAGATGAGGGAGAAGCGAGTGGGGGTTTTCTTCAAGAGAGGAAGCTGAGAGAGAAGAGTTAAATGATGGTTGCTTCGTCCGTCCAACTTACTGCTGGAAAGGAGGGGGTTTTGTGATTTGACGGCTCATTGGGCATTATTGCGGCGCTTCGATCGGTGTAGTCTACCGTGCAGTTGGGCACTCTACTACAAAGTAATTTAGTGCATGGCTGGTGGACCCCGATGCTGGCTGTCCCACACGTCGGCAAAAGTGAGTAGCAAGGTTCCCGACGATCGTTGAGGAGGATCCGCACGGTAGAGCGTGTCCACTGTTTTTTCTGAAGAAAAAAATGATTACAGCAAGCGTTTCCACTCTTACGACGGAGGAGTGCGAAACACGGCAGCCACTTGAACATACACAGTGCTCCTACTACTAGGCATGTGCCGTGGTTCATACGGTAGTACTACATAATCTTGTTGCTAGCGTAGTAAGATATGACGACAACAAATGATGTTGTGCGTATGTCAACTATATGAACAGTAATGTAAGATAGTACCGCTTTTTTGACTGTCCGGTCGAGAATGAACGGTGAGATCAATGTTAACAGAACTAGGTCTACAGCGCACGGAGAGTACGGTGCTACAGTACTCCACGAAACATGAACCATATGAAGCACGAATCGGTGTTAGGCAGCGTGTATGAAGGGTGCACGGGATGGGAGCAAAAGTTCCCTTCTCGACCCACTTTTGGGTTTTTGGCAGAGTGCATGAAGGGTGCATGAGTCCACACTAGTAGGTTAACACAAATGCACGAAGAGGGAACAACTATATTGAGATGAGAATGCAACTAAACACACCCACACGCTTTGTGCTCCAGTGACCGATCTGCACCGTCCGAGTTTGATCCAATGGTCATGTTGCGCCGAGGCATGGACATGCCCATGCAGAGGACGTGTAAACACCACTGAAGTCCCTCTGCTTCTCGAGGCGCACGACGTTGGTGATGCAGGGTGCAACCGCCCGCAGAGCCCGCTCCCGGTCGACGGGAGCCAGCTCGTCAAAGATGACGTCCAATGGCACAAATGGATTCTGGTGATGGAGCCCTGAGAGGATTTGCCCGACAACGGCGACGGCAGCCTGCAACCCCTCCTTGTCGAGCTCCGCCCCCACCATCGTGTGGAGACGGCCCAGCTCCTCGGAGATATAGGTGAAGAAGGAGACCAGGTCAGGAAGCCGCAGCTCGTTGAAGTCGATGGGGTGGTCGAACGGGTTTAGCCCGACAGCCGGCATGGTCGCGCTGGCACGACGGTAGGCATCGCGTAGCCGCAACACGTGCATGGCAACTTGCTCCACCAAGTGGCTGAGGCGCTCCTGGACCCCATCGCGATCGGCCCACTCATGCTCCAGCCGGCTCCCCTGACGGCATATCATATCTCCCGCTTTCTGTAGCAACGCCGCCGACGCCTCGAGCATCTTTGTGGTGGACGCCTGCTGCTTTTGAACCTCCGTGAACTCCCGCACATAACGGAGGAACATGGCACTCCTCTCCTCCTTGAGCTCACGGAGCTCCACGTCCTTGGCCCTGAGCTCCGCATCCTTGGCCTGGAGCTCCTGTGTCAGGTGCCTCACCTCAGACTCCATGATCTGATGCGCTGCCATGGCACCAGGTAGAAGCAATGGGGAGAGGAAGCAAAGGGGGCGAAACGGGTGAAAGGCAATGCAATCTACGGGAAGGCAGAGGGAACCAGCCGAGGAGCGGGGTGAATCTTTTGGTTTTCACCATGGGAAAACAACAGTCGATGACTTTTCACATCAGCGAGCAGTGGGTTTTACAGGCGGAGTCATTGTGACTAATTGCTGCCGCGCTTGCTCTCGTCAATAAAAAAATTAAAAATGATGCCGCGCCTGCTCCCGTCAATCAAAAAATTAAAAATCCTGCCGCGCCTACCGCACCCAAAGACCAGAGCAATGCCGCGGTGGATATTTATATTTACCTGCCAGTAAGGCGATAAAAAAAGGGTGAATAAACAAATGTGGCGGCGTCCTAGCTAATCAGTCGCACTAGCCCAACTAGCTAGCCACCGTGCTTCACTGATGTACTCAGTGGGAAAGGTGGTCTTTCATGATTTGATGACTCATTTAGTTGCTTCGGCGCTACGACCGAGGAGGACCCAGAAAATGCGCGGTAGGGCGCCCCGTGTCTCGGCAAGGAAGAATATATGCGTGCACCACCCGGGAGGACCCCGAAACCGTGCGGTAGGGTGTGCCACGTCTCGGCACGGAGGAAAAATGTGCATGTGAAATTATACTGTATCAGACGTACTACCTATGGCTCGACCTCGGGACCCAGCCAGTCGGTCGAAAACACCCCACTAGCAACACAGCTTCATCATGCTAACGTGGCACGGAGGATAGGTGTGGTTAGCTCTGTCTCGACCAGCCACAATGTCTCTTGTTCTAGGCGATTCTTCTATTTTCCAAGCTTCTTTTAGTTATAATAACACCACTGCAAGCTAGCGCCGCTCTGTGTGTGTGCTCGTGCGTCTAAAGGTTAGACTATGGAGAGGAGAGAGAGATCGCAGACCTAGGACCCACTGGTAAGTGAGTCAATGGTCATGCACGTGTTGACGAGCCACTCCCTCTACTCTACTCAATGTAATACTGTATAAAATCAAGTTATGGGACAAAGCCAAGAACCGTTGTTGTTTCAGGCTATCGACTTACGCTTTGTAGTCCAGGTTGCCTATTCGAATCTCGTCTTTCAGATTTGTTAGTTTTAGGTCCAAATTTGATCAATGACAAGTGGGACCCCCGTGTGTTGTTTCGATATTTCAGTGTAGGATGGTTTTTTGAACAAACATTTTACGCGGTTAGACAAGTAACGGCACGAGTTACACGTATTTTGCAAGTTTACGAACAAAAATGACAGCGGCATAGAATAACACATCCACCCCGCAGCTTAGATGCTACAGTGATACGAGTTTTTACATCGTTGGAACTGAGATCCAATGGCTTGGGAGTAGTCTTTGTAATTATGCACAATTTCCGAACTCTCCAAGTTTTTTTGCAAATAAAACATTCATGCCTCATGTGTACCGCTGCATCTTGGATCCAACGGCTCCCCGTTGCTCATAATAGGTGCTCCCCATAGCTTAATTAGCCGATATGGTGATCCGAGCATCTAGGTTGTATGATCTGTGATCAGTTGCCACATGCGTAGTACTTGTACTTTCTGCACAATTCCCAAACTCTCTCAGGCGTATATTGCAAAAACATTGAAACCTCCTACTGTGAGCCGTTAAATCTCCGTGAACTCGTATCACCATAGAATCTATGGTGCGGGGGCACCTCATATTCTCCCGTGCGAGAAAACATCAGGTGCTCTCGCAGCTTGGACACTACGGTGGTACGAGTTTCGAGGTCATTTGGTCTGAGATACAATGGCATCTGAGCAGTCTTTGTGCTTGTAAGAAGTGGCCAAACTCTTTGGGGGCTTTTCTGGAAAAAAACATTCGAACCACCGAGGAGTTGTTGGGTCACAAATCCAACGGCTCTGAAGAGCTTGTATCACCAAAGCATCTAAGGCGTGGTAGCACATGATATTCTTACATACCGGAGAATATGATGTCCTCCTTCATCTTAGATGCTACGGTGATACGAGCTTCGAGGTCGTTGGATATGGGATCCAAGGGCATCTGAGTAGTTTTTGTACAAATTGTGTGCAATTCTCAAACTCATCAAGGTTTCCTGTAAAAATATTAAGACATCTTGTGAGCTGCTATATCTCAGATCTACAAGCTTCAAGGAACTTGTATCAGTATATATCATCTAAGGTGTGGGGGCACATGATATTCTCCCGGGGAGGGGGGGGTGCAGAACCAATCGATGTTAGGGAGGGTGGGGACAAATATAATCTAAACAAATATAATCTAAACAATCCTAAACACAGCTTCACAATTTTATCGAAGGTCGAGGGGTTAACCCCCGACAATCTACATAGCTCCGCCTCAACACAACATTTGCATGTACTGTAGCGCTAGACTTAATATTCATGTTTCAGTTTCCTGTTCATTTTAAATATTGAATTGAGGACCATGCATGTCTTACATTTTACTCCCTTCATTCCTAAATATTAGTCTTTTTAGAGATTTCAAATGGACTGCCACATACGGATGTATATAGACATATTTTAGAGTGTAGATTCACTCATTTTGCTCCGTATTTAGTCACTTGTGGAAATCTCTAAAAGACTAATATTTAGGAACAGAAGGAGTATTTTTGAACTCGTGTCACACATGCATGGTTTGGAAAAATAGATGCACTATACTTATTGGATTGTTGTTGTGTTCATGTGTGTGTGTGTGTGTGGTCATATGCTTGATACATACAAAGGTTTCTCACCACCATACCGTTCATCTTTTAAATTTGAATTTCCAATGAAAAACTTACTAGGGATACCATGAAATGTGAAATCCACGTTGAGATCACTATATCACAAACTCACTCTAATTCAAGAACTCGTCATAAATCAATTACAACGTTGAGATTACTATTTGCAAGGAAAATACGGGCATTGTAATACACATAGATTCATTCGGCAATTTAAAGATTCATTTCGTATACTTGAATGGTAGGACCCAACGCCGTATCAGCCAGACCATGGCTTGTGTTGATCCTAAAAACAAACCGGGCTCGTGTCCTTCTAGTGGCGTTCGTAGTACGCACATTAGCCAACCCCAACCAGTCGAGCCTCCGTGTTTCGTGTCGAAATATCTGGCGGCCAGAATTCCACCCCTAGGAAATTCCCCTCATGTCCCCGGTCCATAGTGACTACCGATGAACAATGGAGGGATGCTTTAGTAACTAGACAACATTACCTACCGTGCGGAGCATGGTTCAATTCCCTCGGCCGCCGCTACCCAAGGTCACCCGTCAACTGCATTGCCTAGTACTAATAGGAGTACTACACCAGGATGAGCACCGAATTGAGCCCGTTTGTTCGTGCCTAGTACTTGACTTAATATATCAGGCAATGCACTGGTACGGAGGGATTATCCTTTTACTTTGCATATGTAACTTGTCTGAAGTCTAACTAAGCAAAATGTTGGACCAAATCCTTTCTTAAGAAATACAACAGGAAAGATGTATCGCTTGAGAATTTATTGCTTGATGCAGGTTATGATATTGTTTCGAATCCTAGATTTTAAATTTCAGACAATCCAAAAGTGACCAAAAATTCATGAAACGGAGCATGGTCACGTGATATGGCACAAATATTCCTACGTAATTTTTTTCTTCAATTTGAGAAAGGTTGCTTATGTAAAGTTGCACAAATGAAGAGCCAAGGTATTTTGGAACAAAGACCTGTCACGTTAAGGTGAACGCTTTCTCTATTGAAACCGTGGGAGTTTATTACGTGGCACCACGAGTCCTGCTTCTCATCGGCAGGTGTCGTCCGAGCAAGCATGTGAGTCGACGGGAGGCGTGCGAGTAGACCGCTGCGCCGGCTGACAGGAGGCGTGCGAGTAGACCGCTACTCAGGCTCACCTGGAGGCAAGCCCTTTGACTAGGCTCCGCCGCCCACCTTCGTCCCAACTGCTCCCACTTTTAATGTCGCCGACGCCGCAGTTTAAAATCAACCCCGCACTACCCGGTATCGCTACAATCTTCTCTCTTCCTCTCCGATTCTCCTGTCGTCTACCTCCAACCAGCCTGACCTAACCGTACGGGGTTCCACGAGGTCCCAACCGACTTTCACGCGCCCGTGCACCTGCCAGCGCATGCGCCTGCCGTGCACTGATGTGCGTGCCCGTGCCAGCGGCCGTGCACACGAATGTCTCCACTGCGCCGTTGCCAGCGCCTGTCCCCGCGCGGGTGCTAGTGCCCCCCCTCAGCGGCATGGATGGCCGCCGTTGACCGCTTCCTTGAACCAACGCCAGTCGCCTCCTCCCGCCAGTTGACTCGCTCCTGGAGATCGAAGTCCAGAACATTGTGGCCTTCCTTGAAGCTAGGGCCAATGTCTAGGAGTACGCCAGCAACGTCGCAAGACGCCGCCGTCGCCTTCGGTCAATGGCCCAACGACACACAGAGCACGGCAGAGGAGCCGCTTCCCACCGCAAGACGCCCCTGCCGCCGCCGTGTAATCTGAATTTGCCATGAAAAACATTCGGATTGCCATGCTTAAAATCTGAATGTTTATCATTTCCATTTATTTTAGATCGATCGTCCTATGTATGTAAAGTCAGAGTTAGACTGAATGAAATCTATGGTTTGATCGATTGAATGTTCTATTAGAGATGTATCAAATGACATATAAAACGTCATCAAGCCACATGTATTCCTTCTCATCCAACAACCTAGACTGCTTCGATGTCGAGCGCTCAACACGTTTAGCATGCAGTTAATTTCATACCAAAAATAGTGATAACTGAAGGAAATATGCCCTAAAGGCAATAATAAAGTATTATTTATTTCCTTATATCATGATAAATGTTTATTATTCATGCTAGAATTGTATTAACCGGAAACATAATACATGTGTGAAGACATAGACAAACAGAGTGTCACTAGTATGCCTCTCCTTGACTAGCTCGTTGATCAAAGATGGTTGTGTTTCCTAGCCATAGACATGAGTTGTCATTTTATTAACGGGATCACATCATTAGGAGAATGATGTGATTGACTTGACCCATTCCGTTAGCTTAGCACTCGATCGTTTAGTATGTTGCTATTGCTTTCTTCATGACTTATACATGTTCCCATGACTATGAGATTATGCAACTCCCGTTTACCGGAGGAACACTTTGTGTGCTACCAAACGTCACAACGTAACTGGGTGATTATAAAGGTGCTCTACAGGTGTCTCCAAAGGTACTTGTTGGGTTGGCGTATTTCAAGATTAGGATTTGTCACTCCGATTGTAGGAGAGGTATCTCTGGGCCCACTCAGTAATACACATCACTATAAGCTTTGCAAGCAATCTGACTAAAGAGTTAGTTGCGGGATGATGTATTATGGAACAAGTAAAGAGACTTGCCGGTAATGAGATTGAACTAGGTATCGAGATACCGACGATCGACTCTTGGGCAAGTAACATACCGATGACAAAGGGAACAACGTATGTTGTTATGCGGTCTGACCGATAAAGATCTTCGTAGAATATGTGGGAACCAATATGAGCATCCAGGTTCCGCTATTGGTTATTGACCGGAGAGGTGTCTCGGTCATGTCTACATAGTTCTCGAACCCGTAGGGTCTGCACGCTTAACGTTACGATGACAGTTATATTATGAGTTTATATGTTTTGATGTACCAAAGGTTGTTCGGAGTCCCGGATGTGATCACGGACATGACGAGGAGTCTCGGAATGGTCGAGACGTAAAGATTGATATATTAGAAGCATATGTTTGGACATCGGAAGTGTTCCGGGTGAAATCGGGATTTTTCCGGAGTACCGGGAGGTTACCGGAACCCCCGGTAACTTAATGGGCCTTAGTGGGCCTAGGTGGAATAGAGGAGAGGAGGCCAGGGCAGGGCCGCGCCCCCCTTCCCCCAGTACGAATAGGACAAGGAGAGGGGGGCGGCGCCCCCCTTCCTTCCTCCCCTCCACCTCTTCCCCCTTCCACTCCTAGTCCAACATGGAAAAGGGGGGAGTCCTACTCCCGGTAGGAGTAGGACTCCTCCTGGCACGCCTCTCCTCCCTTGGCCGGCGGCCTCCCCCTTGCTCCTTTATATACGGGGGCAGGGGGGCACCTCTCTACACACAATTGATCAACGATCTTTTAGCCGTGTGCGGTGCCCCCCTCCACCATATTACACTTTGATAATATCGTAGCGGTGCTGAGGGGAAGCCCTACGTCGGTAGAACATCATCATCATCACCATGCCGTCGTGCTGACAAAACTCTCCCTCAACACTCGGCTGGATCGGAGTTCGAGGGACGTCATCGAGCTGAACGTGTGCTGAACTCGGAGGTGCCGTGCGTTTGGTACTTGATCGGTCAGATCATGAAGACGTACGACTACCTCAACCGCGTTGTGTTAACGCTTCCGCTTTCGGTCTACGAGGGTACGTGGACAACACTCTCCCCTCTCATTGCTATGCATCACCATGATCTTGCGTGTGCGTAGGAATTTTTTTGAAATTACTACGTTCCCCAACAGTGGCATCTGAGCCTGATTTTATGCGTTGATGTTATGCACGAGTAGAACACAAGTGAGTTGTGGGCAATATAAGTCATACTGCTTACCAGCATGTCATACTTTGGTTCAGCAGTATGGTGAGATGAAGCGGCCCGGACCAACATTACGTGTATGCTTATGCGAGACTGGTTTCACCGTTGCGAGCACTCGTTGCTTAAAGGTGACTGGCGGGTGTCTGTCTCTCTCACTTTAGTTGAATCGAGTGTGGCTACGCCCGGTCCTTGCGAAGGTTAAAACAGCACCAACTTGACAAACTATCGTTGTGGTTTTGATGCGTAGGTAAGAACGGTTCTTGCTAAGCCCGTAGCAGCCACGTAAAACTTGCAACAACAAAGTAGAGGACGTCTAACTTGTTTTTGCAGGGCATGTTGTGATGTGATATGGTCAAGACATGATGCTATATTTTATTGTATGAGATGATCATGTTTTGTAACCGAGTTATCGGCAACTGGCAGGAGCCATATGGTTGTCGCTTTATTGTATGCAATGCAATCGCCATGTAATTGTTTTACTTTATCACTAAGCGGTAGCGATAGTCGTAAAAGCAAAAGTTGGCGAGACGACAACGATGCTACGATGGAGATCAAGGTGTCACGCCGGTGACGATGGTGATCATGACGGTGCTTCGGAGATGGAGATCACAAGCACAAGATGATGATGGCCATATCATATCACTTATATTGATTGCATGTGATGTTTATCTTTTATGCATCTTATCTTGCTTTGATTGACGGTAGCATTATAAGATGATCTCTCACTAAAATTTCAAGATAAGTGTTCTCCCTGAGTATGCACCATTGCGAAAGTTCTTCGTGCTGAGACACCACGTGATGATCGGGTGTGATAGGCTCTACGTTCAAATACAACGGGTGCAAAACAGGTGCACACGCGGAATACTCAGGTTAAACTTGACGAGCCTAGCATATGCAGATATGGCCTCGGAACACGGAGACCGAAAGGTCGAGCGTGAATCATATAGTAGATATGATCAACATAGTGATGTTCACCATTGAAACTACTCCATCTCACGTGATGATTGGACATGGTTTAGTTGATTTGGATCACGTAATCACTTAGATGATTAGAGGGATGTCTATCTAAGTGGGAGTTCTTTAGTAATATGATTAATTGAAGTTGAATTTATCATGAACTTAGTACCTGATAGTATCTTGCTTCTCTATTTTAATTGTAGATAAATGGCCCGTGCTGTTGTTCCGTTGAATTTTAATGCGTTCCTTGAGAAAGCAAAGTTGAAAGATGATGGTAGCAATTACACGGACTGGGTCCGTAACTTGAGGATTATCCTCATTGCTGCATAGAAAAATTACGTCCTGGAAGCACCGCTGGGTGCCAGGCCTGCTGCAAGAGCAACACCAGAAGTTATGAACGTCTGGCAGAGCAAAGCTGATGACTACTCGATAGTTCAGTGTGCCATGCTTTACGACTTAGAACCGGGTCTTCAACGACGTTTTGAACGTCATGGAGCATATGAGATGTTCCAGGAGTTGAAGTTAATATTTCAAGCAAATGCCCGGATTGAGAGATATGAAGTCTCCAATAAGTTCTACAGCTGCAAGATGGAAGAGAATAGTTCTGTCAGTGAGCATATACTCAAAATGTCTGGGTATAATAATCCCTTGATTCAACTAGGAGTTAATCTTCCGGATGATAGCGTCATTGACAGAATTCTTCAATCACTGCCACCAAGCTACAAGAGCTTCGTGATGAACTATAACATGCAAGGGATGAATAAGACAATTCCCGAGCTCTTCGCAATGCTAAAGGCAGCGGAGGTAGAAATCAAAAAGGAGCATCAAGTGTTGATGGTCAATAAGACCACTAGTTTCAAGAAAAAGGGCAAAGGGAAGAAGAAGGGGAACTTCAAGAAGAACAGCAAGCAAGTTGCTGCTCAGGAGAAGAAACCCAAGTCTGGACCTAAGCCTGAGACTGAGTGCTTCTACTGCAAGCAGACTGGTCACTGGAAGCGGAACTGCCCCAAGTATTTGGCGGATAAGAAGGATGGCAAGGTGAACAAAGGTATATATGATATACATGTTATTGATGTGTACCTTACTAATGCTCGCAGTAGCACCTGGGTATTTGATACTGGTTCTGTTGCTAATATTTGCAACTCGAAACAGGGGCTACGGATTAAGTGAAGATTGGCTAAGGACGAGGTGACGATGCGCGTGGGAAATGGTTCCAAAGTCGATGTGATCGCGGTCGGCACGCTACCCCTACATCTACCTTCGGGATTAGTTTTAGACCTAAATAATTGTTATTTGGTGCCAGCGTTAAGCATGAACATTATATCTGGATCTGGTTTGATGCGAGACGGTTATTCATTTAAATCAGAGAATAATGGTTGTTCTATTTATATGAATAATATCTTTTATGGTCATGCACCCTTGAAGAGTGGTCTATTTTTAATGAATCTCGATAGTAGTGACACACATATTCATAATGTCGAAGCCAAAAGATGCAGAGTTGATAATGATAGTGCAACTTATTTGTGGCACTGCCATTTAGGTCATATCGGTGTAAAGCGCATGAAGAAACTCCATAATGATGGACTTTTGGAATCACTTGATTATGAATCACTTGGTACTTGCGAACCGTGCCTCATGGGCAAGATGACTAAAACACCGTTCTCCGGAACTCTGGAGAGAGCAACAGATTTATTGGAAATCATACATACAGATGTATGTGGTCCGATGAATATTGAGGCTCATGGCGGATATCGTTATTTTCTCACCTTCACAGATGATTTAAGCAGATATGGGTATATCTACTTAATGAAACATAAGTCTGAAACATTTGAAAAGTTCAAAGAATTTCAGAGCGAAGTTGAAAATCATCGTATCAAGAAAATAAAGTTTCTACGATCAGATCGTGGAGGAGAATATTTGAGTTACGAGTTTGGCCTACATTTGAAACAATGCGGAATAGTTTCGCAACTCACGCCACCCGGAACACCACAACGTAATGGTGTGTCCGAATGTCGTAATCGTACTTTAATAGATATGGTGCGATCTATGATGTCTCTTACTGATTTACCGCTATCGTTTTGGGGTTATGCTTTAGAGACGGCTGCATTCACTCTAAATAGGGCACCATCGAAATCCGTTGAAACGACACCTTATGAACTATGGTTTTGCAAGAAACCAAAGTTGTCGTATCTTAAAGTTTGGGGTTGCGATGCTTATGTGAAGAAACTTCAACCTGATAAGCTCGAACCTAAATCGGAGAAATGTGTCTTCATAGGATACCCAAAGGAGACAGTTGGGTACACCTTCTATCACAGATCCGAAGGCAAGACATTCGTTGCTAAGAATGGATCCTTTCTAGAGAAGGAGTTTCTCTCGAAAGAAGTGAGTGGGAGGAAAGTAGAACTTGATGAGGTAAGATCATTACAGAAATCAGTTTCTGCGACACCTACACCAATTAGTGGGGAAGTTAATGATAATGATCATGAAACTTCAGATCAAGTTATTACTGAACCTCGTAGGTCAACCAGATCAAGATCCGCACCAGAGTGGTACGGTAATCCTGTTCTGGAGGTTATGTTACTAGACCATGACGAACCTACGAACTATGAAGAAGCGATGGTGAGCCCAGATTCCGCAAAATGGCTTGAGGCCATGAAATCCGAGATGGGATCCATGTATGAGAACAAAGTGTGGACTTTGGTTGACTTACCCGATGATCGGCAAGCCATTGAAAATAAATGGATCTTCAAGAACAAGACTGACGCTGACGGTAATGTTACTGTCTATAAAGCTCGACTTGTTGCGAAAGGTTTTCGACAAGTTCAAGGGATTGACTACGATGAGACCTTCTCACCCGTAGCGATGCTTAAGTCTGTCCGAATCATGTTAGCAATTGCCGCATTTTATGATTATGAAATTTGGGAAATGGATGTCAAAAATGCATTCCTGAATGGATTTCTGGAAGAAGAGTTGTATATGATGCAACCGGAAGGTTTTGTCGATCCAAAGGGAGCTAACAAAGTGTGCAAGCTCCAGCGATCCATTTATGGACTGGTGCAGGCCTCTCGGAGTTGGAATAAACGCTTTGATAGTGTGATCAAAGCATTTTGTTTTATACAGACTTTTGGAGAAGCCTGTATTTACAAGAAAGTGAGTGGGAGCTCAGTAGCATTTCTGATATTATATGTGGATGACATATTACTGATTGAAAATGATATAGAATTTCTGGATAGCATAAAGGGATACTTGAATAAGAGTTTTTCAATGAAAGACCTCGGTGAAGCTGCATATATATTGGGCATCAAGATCTATAGAGATAGATCAAGACGCTTAATTGGACTTTCACAAAGCACATACCTTGACAAAGTTTTGAAGAAGTTCAAAATGGATCAAGCAAAGAAAGGGTTCTTGCCTGTACTACAAGGTGTGAGATTGAGTAAGACACAATGCACGACCACTGCAGAAGATAGAGAGAAGATGAAAGATGTTCCCTATGCTTCAGGCATAGGCTCTATCATGTATGCAATGCTGTGTACCAGACCTGATGTGTGCCTTGCTATAAGTTTAGCAGGGAGGTACCAAAGTAATCCAGGAGTGGATCACTGGACAGCAGTCAAGAACATCCTGAAATACCTGAAAGGACTAAGGATATGTTTCTCGTTTATGGAGGTGACAAAGAGCTCATCGTAAATGGTTACGTTGATGCAAGCTTTGACACTGATCCGGACGATTCTAAATCGCAAACCGGATACGTGTTTACATTGAACGATGGAGCCGTCAGTTGGTGCAGTTCTAAGCAAAGTGTCATGGCGGGATCTACGTGTGAAGCGGAGTACATAGCTGCTTCGGAAGCAGCAAATGAAGGAGTCTGGATGAAGGAGTTCATATCCGATCTAGGTGTCATACCTAGTGCATCGGGACCAATGAAAATCTTTTGTGACAATACTGGTGCAATTGCCTTAGCAAAGGAATCCAGATTTCACAAAAGAACCAAGCACATCAAAAGACGCTTTAATTCCATCCGGGATTTAGTCCAGGTGGGAGACATAGAAATTTGCAAGATACATACGGATCTGAATGTTGCAGACCCGTTGACTAAGCCTCTTCCACGAGCAAAACATGATCAACACCGAGATTCCATGGGTGTAAGAATCATTACTGTGTAATCTAGATTATTGACTCTAGTGCAAGTAGACTGAAGGAAATATGCCCTAGAGGCAATAATAAAGTATTATTTATTTCCTTATATCATGATAAATGTTTATTATTCATGCTAGAATTGTATTAACCGGAAACATAATACATGTGTGAATACATAGACAAACAGAGTGTCACTAGTATGCCTCTACTTGACTAGCTCATTGATCAAAGATGGTTGTGTTTCCTAGCCATAGACATGAGTTGTCATTTTATTAACGGGATCACATCATTAGGAGAATGATGTGATTGACTTGACCCATTCCGTTAGCTTAGCACTCGATCGTTTAGTATGTTGCTATTGCTTTCTTCATGACTTATACATGTTCCCATGACTATGAGATTATGCAACTCCCGTTTACCGGAGGAACACTTTGTGTGCTACCAAACGTCACAACGTAACTGGGTGATTATAAAGGTGCTCTACAAGTGTCTCCAAAGGTACTTGTTGGGTTGGCGTATTTCGAGATTAGGATTTGTCACTCCGATTGTCGGAGAGGTATCTCTGGGCCCACTCAGTAATAGACATCACTATAAGCCTTGCAAGCATTGTGACTAAAGAGTTAGTTGCGGGATGATGTATTACGGAACGAGTAAAGAGACTTGCCGGTAACGAGATTGAACTAGGTATCGAGATACCGATGATCGAATCTCGGGCAAGTAACATACCGATGACAAAGGGAACAACGTATGTTGTTATGCGGTCTGACCGATAAAGATCTTCGTAGAATATGTGGGAACCAATATGAGCATCCAGGTTCCGCTATTGGTTATTGACTGGAGAGGTGTCTCGGTCATGTCTACATAGTTCTCGAACCCGTAGGGTCCGCACGCTTAGCATTACGATGACAGTTATATTATGAGTTTATATGTTTTGATGTACCGAAGGTTGTTCGGAGTCCCGGATGTGATCACGGACATGACGAGGAGTCTCGAAATGGTCGAGACGTAAAGATTGATATATTGGAAGCCTATGTTTTGACATCGGAAGTGTTCCGGGTGAAATCGGGATTTTTTCGGAGTACCGGGAGGTTACCGGAACCCCCCGGTAACTTAATGGGCCTTAGTCGGCCTAGGTGGAAGAGAGGAGAGGAGGCCAGGGCAGGGCCGCGCGCCCCTTCCCCCCCCCAGTCCGAATAGGACAAGGAGAGGGGGAGGCGCCCCCCCTTCCTTCCTCCCCTCCACCTCTTCCCCCTTCCACTCCTAGTCCAACATGGAAAAGGGGGGAGTCCTACTCCTGGTAGGAGTAGGACTCCTCCTGGCGTGCCTCTCCTCCCTTGGCCGGCGGCCTCCCCCTTGCTCCTTTATATACGGGGGCAGGGGTGCACCTCTCTACACACAATTGAGCAACGATCTTTTAGCCATGTGCGGTGCCCTCCACCATATTACACCTCGATAATATCGTAGCGGTGCTTAGGCGAAGCCCTACGTCGGTAGAACATCATCATCATCACCACGCCGTCGTGCTGACGAAACTCTCCCTCAACACTCGGTTGGATCGGAGTTCGAGGGACGTCATCGAGCTGAACGTGTGCTGAACTCGGAGGTGTCGTGCGTTCGGTACTTGATCGGTCGGATCGTGAAGACGTACGACTACATCAACCGCGTTGTGTTAACGCTTCCGCTTTCGGTCTACGAGGGTACGTGGACAACACTCTCCCCTCTCGTTGCTATGCATCACCATGATCTTGCGTGTGCGTAGGAATTTTTTTGAAATTACTACGTTCCCCAACACTAACCACATAATAACACGCAAATAATATCCTACTTAATATCTGCATGCACTTCATATACTTCCAAATTAACGTGCATTTCACGTACACATTCACTAGTACTAGTAGTACGTGAAACTGGTGCCGTAACTTGTGAACGCGTCCAGATATGGTCAACGGCAAGATCGCCCGCGAGTTCTTTGTGTTTGCCCGTGCGTCTAAACGCAGAAGGGGAGGAGAGAGAGCACACATGGAACCCACCAGTAAGTGAAGGCGAATAGTACTACGTGCTAACGAGCCGGTCCCACTGATGTACTAAAAATAATATTACATGTTATCCATTAAATAGGTTGTGGTAATACAAAAACATTATATGAACAAAGGGGGTACAACAAACATTGTTGTTCTACGTATGTTGCCTATTGACGTGTGGCTTGAAGGCCCTGGTCGCATGTTCGATCCTCGTCCTTTATTTTTTAATTTGTATATGAGTCCAAATTTGTTACATGATAGGTGGGCCCCTCGTTGTGTAGTTTGTAGCACTTTAATTTGTGGGTCAAAATTTGTTCCATTCCAGGTGGACTATCAGTGTGTAGTTTTGTAGCTTATTTGTAATAATTAAAGAGAACAACAGAGTTTTTTGCAATAATACCATGGTGCGACGTTGAAGGCGAGAAAGGACGTGCGAGAGAGCGATGACCGAGCCAGAGGGAAATCAATTGGGGGAGGTGCGGGGTTGCAATGGTGTTCGGAGTAGTTGTGGGCCGAATGTTACGAAAATATAATCTAAACCCACCGGAATAAATGCCTACACAAATTAATCCAAGGTTGGAGTCCCCCTCGCAATGTAAATAGCTCCGACTTTGCGAGGGATGGAGAGGTAGCTTCAGTGTGTGGAAGATACGGCGTGAGAAAGCGAGGTCAATCGAGAGACATATAGATAGAGAGACAAAGTGAGTGTGGTCCAAAAATCATTGAAAAGATATATATGCTCTGGAGAGGTATTGTCGGATTGAGCTTTTGGGAAGGGTGAGGGCTGTAAGATAGAGCTTGAGAGATGATCCAGCCACAGACATGTAGATATATTTGGTGCGTTGGAGGAAGCAAGGTCAATCGATTACATATATAAAGGGAGAGAGATTGAGAAAGTGTAGGTCGTTGTGCAATCGAAAGAGTGAGACGGGTTGGAGAGAGTGACCTAGAGAGACAATGTGCATGAGAGAGTATACAATATGAATATGTCGATTTGGGCTCAAACATGGAGATATATCGTTTGTGTCCGAGAAAGAGCGAGGTCAATTGAGACATACAAAGAGAGAGAGAGAGAGAGAGAGACAGAGAGAGAGGGAGAGAGCGAGAGAGAGAGAGAGAGAGATTGAGCGAGCGTAGCCCGTCATGAGGTCAAAAGAGTGGGAACGGCTTGGATGGACTGACCTAGATAGACAATCTGCGCGAGAGAGTATAGAGTGTGTCGATCGAGGCCCGAACAAGGAGATATATCATTTGTGTGTGAAAGAAAATGAGGTTAATCGAGACTCAGATAAAGAGAGCGAGATTGAGCGAGTGTGGCCTGCTGTGCTGATGAAAGAGTGAGACAGTCTCGAGGTAGTGACCTAGCTAGATAGACAACCTGCGTGCGTGCGCATGAGAGGTTGGGGGGCTAGATAGGCAATGCATGTATCTAGCGAGAGAGGGTGGGAGGGAGAGAGAGAGAGGGAGAGCTCGGCATGGGGTGCAATGGTGGGTGTGTGAGGTAAATACATTTGGTAACAGAGTGGAAAGGGGTTGTGTAGTTGACAGAGTTAGAGATCGGAACATGGAGAGAAAGATTGAACATGTGTCGGAAACCGATAGCTTCCTAAGGTGGTTAGGAGAGGAAGATTGACCGATATAGGAAGTATGTAGCGTGTGTGCCGGGGGGGCTAAAAACGACATTTGAATGTAGATAGTATGAGACTTAATATCGATGTTTCAATTCCGTGTACATTGTAATATTTGAACTGAGGACCATGCATATGGTTAATTATTTCGAATTCGTGCCATATTAGGTTTGGAAAAGTTGACATTGACTCGATTGTTGTGCTATTTTGTAGGTCATATGTTTGAATCCATCCAAAGTTTTCTCACTACCATGGTGTTCATTATATACATACAAATTTGTATTAAAAAACTAGCGTGGATACCGTGAAATGCGAAATCCACGTTAGAATTGGAGATTGCTATGTGACACACACTAATTCAAATAACTAATTATGTGAGACACACTCTAATCCACGTTAGCATGGATACCATTTTGAATTTTTTAAATAACTCCTCATTAATTAATTTATAGTATCTCATTTCGAATGACTAATTATTTGCAAGGAAAACACGGGCATGGTAATACATACAGATTCGTTTGCAAATGAAAGAAGATTTGTTTGCATTCTCAAATGTAGGCAGGCCAGGATCGTGTCGTGGCGGTCGCGTGTGCCGTACGGACACTTAGTACCCAGCCACCCAGCCCCTCCCTCCCTCCTCCCCTCCCCCCAAAAAAAAGAACAACGACAAAATAAGTTCGTGCTTCCACGTTTCAGATTGAAATATCTGGCGGCCCCAATTCCAGCCCTGCAAAATCTCCCTTCTCCACCGTCCCCATCCGCGCCCAGATTGCTCAAATCTCTAATTCGCCGCCAGCCCAAGCAAAGTTCCAATCGCCCCTCGCCTCGTCTCTTTTCCCACCTCTGTGCCGGATGACGACGACGAAGGCGACGGTCGCGCTTCACCACCGCACTGGAGCTACCTCATCTACGCCCTCGTCCACCGCACTGGAGCTACCTCATCTACGCCCTCGTCCACCGCACCGGGTGGTCCACCGACAACCTTGGCCGCTGCAACCGACGTGCCTCACAGACACGAACTTCCACCGCATCAGGTGCGCTTCACCGACTGTTGGGGGTTGGGTGCGACATATGCCAATGGATGGCTTTATCATGGTGGGAGCGAGTAGAACGTCGCCGGTGCCTGGAAGCGGGATAAGGCGTAGACACGAACGCCGACGCACTTTACCCAGGTTCGGGGCTCTCCTAGGAGATAACACCCCTAGTCCTGCTCTGCGGGATCTCCGCATGATCACTAAGGCACTAGTGAGTGCAAATGGTGCTCCTCGAGCTGTATGCTAGAGGTGGAAGAAGGCAGGGTTTGCTCTCCTCCCCCTAGGTATGAGTCTAATTCAAACATGTTGGAACCCTTTGCATGGGTGCCCTAGGGGTTTATATAGGCCTACCCCCCAGGGGTACAATGGTAATCTGGCCAGGTGTAGGACCTGGCTGTCAGTCTCTCTGGTCGCCGGCTTCTTCGCCGACTGCCTGGGCCCGCCGCCTGGTGGGCCCCGCCGGCTGGTCTGGTACGGAGCCAACAGGCCGCCTCCGCCGCTCATGGGTCTTGTCGGCTGTGGATTACTGTAGCCATGATGCTAATGACGCTTGCTTGGTCAGGGGAGCGTGGCTACAGTCCCGCCGCCTCGCGGGAGATCACTGTAGCCACTCCGCGTCTTATCTGGTTAATGGCACGTAGGGCCCCGAGGAGGGAACGGGCCGACTGCTGGGAGCCGGCCTCCCTCGGGTCCGACTGGTGAGGCCCCCGCCGTCTTCCGGGCTCTCGCTGACCGGCAAGTCCCGCTGTCTTCATGGTAGGAGAAAGCTTGAGTGCCAACACAGTATTTGTCCGGCTGCAGGAAGCATTACATAGTACAAGGCGGCGAGTCCCCGGGTCGACTGGTCGAACCCGGTGCCAGACGAACAAATGGAATAACACGATGACAGGCGTAATACTTATCATATAGATAAAAGAGGGCAGTCCCCGAGATCTTCTCGGGGGACTCGGAGTCTTCGTACTTAATACAAAAGTTGGCGTGGTACATAATGTATCAACTGTAAAACCTTCGAAGGAGGTTTTCATTCCATGGTCGCTCCGTCTCCTTGCCGGAGTCATCTCTTTTGTGTGCTCGAGGCTTCTAAGTGTCGATGAGGTAGTAGGAGTCGTTTTCCCAACACCTTGCTGATGATGAAGGGGCCTTCCAAAGGTGCCGAGAGCTTGTGCTGGCCGGCTGTCCGCTGGATCAGCCGGAGCACAAGGTCTCCCTCTTGGAAGGATCTTGGCTTGACTTTTCGGTCGTAGTATCAGCGCAGGCTCTGCTGGTAGATGGTGGACTGGCTGAGCGCCAACATCCGGCCCTCTTCCAGCAGATCGACGCTGTCTTGTCGTGCTTCTTCTGCCTCCTCTTCAGTGTACATGGTGACTCGAGGGGAGTCGAATTCTATGTCTGTCGAGATGACGGCTTCGGCACCGGAGCCGAGGAAGAAAGGCGTGAAGCCGGTTGACTTGTTCGGAGTTGTGCGCAGGCTCCAGAGGACGGCCGGCAGCTCATCGAGCCAGTAGCCGGCCGAACACTCTAGAGGCTCGACCAGTCGGGGCTTGATGCCAGACAAAATGAGGCCGTTTGCCCGCTCCACTTGGCCGTTTGATTGCGGATGGGAAACGGACACTAAGTCCAGTCGGATGCCCTGCGTCGCGTGGAAATGGGCCAAGGCTCCTTTGGCAAAGTTTGTGCCATTGTCAGTGATGATGTTGTGTGGTATGCCATACCGGATGGTGATGTCGGAGATGAAAGTCACAGCAGTCGGACCATTCAATTTCTTAATTGGCCTTGCTTCTATCCACTTGGTGAACTTGTCCACCGCGACAAGCAGATGAGTCATGCCGCCATGCGCCGTCTTGAATGGTCCCACCATGTCTAGGCCCCAGACGGCAAAGGGCCAGGCAATGGGGATAGTCTTGAGTGCAGAAGCCGGCTGATGTGGTTTGGAGCGGAACTTCTGGCACCCTTTGCTTTTCTGGACCAATTCTTTGGCGTCTTCCAGAGCAGTCGGCCAGAAAAAACCGTGCCAGAAAGCTTTGGCCACGAGCGCTCTTGAAGCCGCGTGATGACCACACTCGCCTTGATGGATATCTTTGAGGATTGCTTGGCCTTGCTCCGGCTCTACGCAGCGCTGGTAAACACCAGTGACACTGCGCCTCACAAGTGCACTGTTGACTATGGTGTATGCTGCTGCCCGACGTTGAACTTGCCAGGCCGAGATCTCATCAGTCGGCAGCTCTTTGTTCACCAGAAAGTTAAGGATGGGCTGGGCCCATGAAGGTGCTGCAATTTCTTTGACTGCTAGGACTGCTATTTGCACAAGGGCGGTTGGGCCGGGAGGCGGCGGGTTGGAGTCGGCTGCCGCTTGCTGAGTCGATGAAGTCCCCGGGCCGACTGCTGCAGTCCCCGGGCCGGGTTCTGAAGTCCCTGGGCCGGGTGCGGCTGCTGCAGTCCCCGGGTCGCCTGTTGAATTCCCCGTGTCAGCTGTTGGGGTCCTCAAGTCAGATCCGACTGCTTCAGGAGGAGCCGGCACAAAGATGGAATTCGACTATGGCGATGGCTTGACAGACGGCTTGAGGAGGCGTTGCAGGGCGACGCCAGTTGGTATTGCTTGCCGGGTGGAGCCGATTCGTGCCAAGGCATCTGCTTGCTCATTATCATTTCTTGGCACATGGAGAAACTCGCACCCTTCAAAGTATCCACGGAGTTGTTGTACGAGGAAATGGTAGCTCGCCATATTTGCATCCTTGGCATCCCAGTCACCAGACAACTGCTGGACCACCAAGTCGGAATCTCCATAACACAGGATCCGGCGAATGCCGAGTTCCTTGGCAAGCCGGAGCCCGTGAATGAGTGCTTCGTATTCAGCAACGTTGTTGGAGGCGGCAAAGTGAATTTGGAACACATATCTGAGCTTGTCGCCTTTGGGAGAGGTGAGGACGATGCCGGCTCCCAAACCGGTGCGCATCTTGGAACCATCAAAGTGCATTCGCCAATGGGTGGAGTCTGGCGCTGGTGGCAAGTACTGGGTTTTGGCCCAGTCGACGAGGAAGTCGGCCAGTGCTTGTGACTTGATGACGGTGCGAGGCTGGTAGTAGATGGTGTAGGGGTCCAAATCTATGGCCCATTTGGCCACTCAGCCTGAAGCATCTCGACTTCCAATGATCTCGGCAAGGGGAGCAGTGCAGACCATAGTGATTGGGTGCTCTTGGAAGTATGGCTTCAGTTTCTTGGCGGCAAAGTGCACGCCGTAGCACATCTTTTGGTAGTGGGGGTAGTTTTGCTTGGAGGCGGACAACACTTCACCCAGGTAGTACAACGGCCTCTGGACTGGTAGTGCTTTGCCTTCTTCCTTGTGTTCCACCACTATGACTGTGCTGACCACCCGGCTGGTAGCGGCGATGTAGAGGAGCATGGGCTCCTTAGGAGTTGGAGCCGCCAGAACTGGCGGAGTGGTCAACATCTTCTTGAGCTGGAGAAAAGCTTCGTCCGCCTTGTCGTTTCACTCGAAAAAAGTGGTCTTCTTCATGAGCTGGTACAGGGGAAGAGCCTCTTGCCCAGCCGACTGATGAAACGGCTGATGGATGCCAAGCAGCCGGTGAATTTTTGCATGTCTAGCAATCGGGTGGGCACTTCCATTCTCTTGATGGCCTTGATCTTCATAGGGTTGCACTCTATGCCACGCTCTGAGACCAGAAAGCCAAGAAGCTGGCCGGCTGGTACTCCAAAGACGCATTTCTCCGGGTTGAGCTTGATCTGAAATCGGCAAAAATTCTCAAAGGTCTCCTTGAGGTCTTTTAGCAGCGTTCCACGCTTCTCCGTCTTCACCACAACATTGTCCACATAGACATGGGAGTTTCTGCCGAGTTGCTTGAGAAGACACTTCTGCATGCAACGTTGGAACGTGGCGCAGGCATTTCTCAAGCCGAACATCATGGTCAGGTAGCAGAAGGCTCCAAATGGCGTGATGAAGGCGGTCTTCAGCCTGTCGGCCGGGTTTAGCTTGATCTGGTGATAACCTGAGTGTGCATCCAAAAAGCTGAACAGCTCGCATCCGGCTGTGGAGTCAATCACTTGATCGATCCTCGGCAGAGCAAATGGGTCTTTGGGGCATGCTTTGTTGAGGCTGGTATAATCAATACACATGCGCCACTGCTTGTTCTTCTTCAGTACAAGGACTGGGTTGGCTAACCACTCTAGAAAGAACACTTCCATGATGAAGCCAGCTGCTAGAAGTCGGGCTATCTCTTCTGCAACAACTCTTCTCTTCTCCTCTGACAGGCGGCACAAGGGCTGCCTGACTGGCTTGGCATCAGACCGGACATGTAGCTTGTGCTCGGTGAATTCCGTCGGAACACCCAGCATGTCCTTGGGAGACCATGCAAAGATGTCCCGATTCTCACGGAGGAAATCGACGAGCTCGCCTTCCTATTTGCTGTCAAGGTTTGCACCTATGACAGCGTGCCTCTCCGGGTGCTCCGGGTCCAAGGGTATCTTCTTTGCTTCCTTTGCCGGCTTGCACGATCCCTCAGCTTCCGACTCCTGGGGGTTGGGTGATATTTCCGGCTGCTCGCCGGCCATTGCCACAACCCGGTCAAGGAGCCGCTTCTCAGCCGCGATCACGAGGGACTCGGCTAACCGGCTGCTCTCTACTGCGCAGGCGGATGACTTCTTGTAGTCTCCTGCTATGGTCAGGATTCCCTTGGAGCTCAGCATCCTCATCTTCAGGTAAGCATAGTGGGGGACCGCCATAAACTTGGCCAGGGCAGGCCGACCAAGCAGTGCATGATAAGGGCTCTCAAGGTCCACCACCTCAAACCAGACTGGCTCTCGGCGGAAATGATTTTTGTCCCCGAAGAGGACATCTATCTGAGTCTTGCCGATTGGTGAGCAGGAAAGGCCTGGAACAATGCCATGGAAAACAGTCTGGCTGGGTTGAAGATGTCTCTGCTTGATTCCCAACTTCTCCATGGTATCTTTGTAGAGGATGTTGATGCTGCTGCCGCCATCTATCAGAACTCGGGAGAAGCGAGCAGCTCGCCTCTCCATGGCAAAGGTGGCATCCAACACCAGAGCATAAGAGCCGGGATTGGGCATCACCTCCGGGTGGTCGGCTCTACTCCAGCTGATGGGCTTTTCAGACCAGTGCATGAACTCAGGGGTTTCTGATGCTACTGCATTCACTTCTTGTTGCTGCTACTGTCTGCTGCGTCTGTTGTCGGCCACGCTGGTGAACACGACATAGGCTCCATGCTCTTCAGGGTATTCATCTTGTATCGTGCCGACTGGCCGAACTGCCGGCTGCTGAGGAGGAGGAGGCGGCGGGCCGGCAGTCGGAGGGGGCTGGAGTCCGTCACCCTTGGCGATCCTGGTGAGCCAGTGGCACTTCCGAGTTGTGTGGTTGGATGGCTTTGCGCCGCTGTGGAACTTGCAGGGTGCATCAAGGGTCTGCTCGTATGAGAAGGCGGGTAACCAGTTGGGCTTGCCGCCCTTCTGGCGCCTGGGGGGAGGCTGCCCTTCCGGCTGCTGATCTTCGACTGTGGCCACCTGCCGGCTCATGGAAGCCGGCAGCATGGCCTTGCACTTGTTGTCGTTTGGTTGCTGTCGCCGACTGGTGTCACCAGCCGGGGTCCGAGGAGCTTGAGGGGCCACCTTGCCCGACGCGTTAACTTGGATCTCCGCCTTCATGGAGGAGTCGGCCGTGGCGTCCTTGTCTGCTATGATCAGCAGTTCGTCGAGGGTTGCCGGCTCATCGCAGAGGAGCTTGTTCTTGAGGAGGGTGCCCTCTCGGCACCCGGCAGTGAAGTACTCGATGGCCTGCACCTCGTCCACACCCTCGCAAGAGTTGCGCAGCTCGGCCCAGCGCGTGAGGTAGTCGCGAGTCGACTCATTAGGGCCTTGGACGCACAAGGAGAGCTGGCGAGGTTTGGGCGGCCGCTTGTACGTGCTGGTGAAGTTGTGGATGAACGCTTCAGTGAAATCAACCCAGTTGTTGATGTTGCGGGGCTTCAGGATGTTCAGCCATGTTCGGGCCGTGCCCTGGAGCATGAGCGGAACGTAGTTTACGGCGACACGCTTGTTGCCGTTCGCTATGCTGACGGCTGTGGAATAGTCGACCAGCCAGTCCTCCGGCTTCACGGAGCCGGAGTACTTGGGCGTATCTCTCGGGAGCGTGAACCCTTTGGGGAAAGGTTCATCTTGGATGCGGGGGCCCAAGCAAGGCGAACCCAGCTCATCTTCTTCTTCTAGCGCCAGGGATCCGTTGAGGCGATCGATCCGGTGGCGGGCGTCGTTTTCTCCAATTCCTTCTCGGCGGCCAAGGTGGTCGCCGAGCGATGCGTGATCAACAGGCGGCGGGGAAATGCGCCTCTCTCTGCGGGGAGGAGGAGGCGGATAGTCGTCTCGTCGCTGCACTGCTCTTGGGTGGCCGTCTTGGCCGCGCTCGATGGTGATGCGAGTCCGGCTGCGGCTAGCAGCCGGCTCCTTGTCTCTTCTATCGCGGGCGCCACCAGTCGGTGTCCGGGATGTCGCGCCTTGGTCTCGGCGAGGAGGCGGGGCCGTCGTTTCGCCGGTTGGGTGCTTCAGTGCGGCAGCCGGCGTCTTGCTGCTCCGCAGCCGCGTCGAGAAGCTGCTGGACTCGCTCCGTCATGTGGCGACGCTTGTCGCCCTCAAGCTTGTCTAGCTCGTCGGTTGCCGCCTAGGCGGCACGTATGTTCTCTGCAGGCGTGGCGTAAACGGGACGGTCAGTCCCGAACATGCTGGAGATGGTCGCGCCATGCTGCCGGGTCTGGCCAATGCGGCTAGGCCCACCAGGAGCCGGCGTGCCTCCGACGGCACGGTCCATCTCCCACTGGTAGGCCTCCAAAAGGCGTCTCATGCTAGCCAGCCGGTTGGCGCTCTCGACAAGCTGGACGCGGCGTGCCTCCAGCGTCTCAGCCTCGGCGTCTTCCGGGATGGGCGCAGTCACGTCTTGCATTGCTGCCTGCACCGGATCCTGGCCACCTCCGCCTGAGTGCTCGCCGTGGCTGATAACGAGCACTTCCGTGACGGTGCTGCCGCCGCTGTCCGCGCAAGGAAGCGGCTCGTCGTAGACCACCACGTTGGTGGGGAACGCGTCAAGCAACGCCGTGTCAGAGTCGACCAACATTGGGTCGGTGGAGCAAATCGACTCCAAGTCGGCAGCAGGCTCGCCGGCGACGTGGAGCTGATCAAGGAGGCTCACGAGGCGGCTCTCAGGGCCATCGGTGCCCGGATCAGACGCGGGCTCGTCGGAGAGGCGAATCTCGCCAACAAGATCGGCGAGGCAGCTCGCCGCGCAGGCGACCTCTGCGCCGTGCAGCGCGTCGGCGCAGACACCGTCTGGCGTGTCGGGCTGGCTGCGCTCGCCGGGAAAGAACAGGGTTCCCGTCCAGAACAGGTCTCCAGGAGACGGTGCACCTCGCCCCACGGTGGGCGCCAAATGTCGGCGGTTGGGTGCGACATATGCCAATGGATGGCTTATCATGGTGGGAGCGAGTAGAACGTCGCCGGTGCCTGGAAGCGGGATAAGGCGTAGACACGAACGCCGACACACTTTACCCAGGTTTCGGGCTCTCCTAGGAGATAACACCCCTAGTCCTGCTCTGCGGGTCTCCGCATGATCACTAAGGCACTAGTGAGTACAAATGGTGCTCCTCGAGCTATATGCTAGAGGTGGAAGAAGGCAGGGTTTGCTCTCCTCCCCCCTAGGTATGAGTCTAATTCTAATAGGTTGGAACCCTTTGCATGGGTGCCCTGGGGGGTTTATATAGGCCTACCCCCCAGGGGTACAATGGTAATCTGGCCGGGTGTAGGACCCGGCTGTCAGTCTCTCTGGTCGCCGGCTTCTTCGCCGACTGCCGGTGCCCACCGCCTGGCGGGCCCTGCCGGCTGGTCTGCTACGGAGCCGACAGGCCGCCTCCGCCGCTCACGGGTCTTGCCGGCTGCGGATTACTGTAGCCGTGATGCTAATGATGCTTGCTTGGTCAGGGGAGCGTGGCTACAGTCCCGCCGCCTGGCGGGAGATCACTGTAGCCACTCCGGGTCTTATCTGGTTAATGGCGCGTAGGGCCCCGAGGAGGGAACGGGCCGACTGCTGGGAGCCGGCCTCTCTCGGGTCCGACTGGTGAGGCCCCCGCCGTCTTCCGGGCTCTCGCTGACCGGCAGGTCCCGCTGTCTTCGGGCCGTACAGACAAGCGGTCGTGGGAACAGGGCTTCGCCTGAAAGGAGTGATGTCAGGGGCGGAGTGACAACAGTGCTGCGCCGGGCGGAGATCTCCGCCTATACGGAGCACTGTGGCCACGCCCGGCCCTAGATACGGGGGGATGGGCTATACTGCAGCCACACCCTGTCTTGTCTTCCTAATGGGGGCGCAGAACTTGAGGGCGCAGTCGGCCTCTCTGGAGGCCGCCTGCTTACGAGTCGGCCCGTCTCGGAGCCGTTTTCCCAAGCATGGCCGTCTTCCAGCAGTCGGCCATTCGGCCATCCGGCCACCAGAAGGCGGTGCTTCATCTTGACGTCTTGAGGGGCGCAACCGGCCCGATGCCTTGAAATCTTCTGGGGCTCGGGTTAGGCTACCCGTGGCCCATTATTCCGACACCGACTCCGTCTCCCACCTCACCGGGGCTACTTCACCGAGCACATCGTCGCACCTCCGCCCCCGAGGCCGTTGGGGCTTCACCAATGGTCTCGTCCACCGCATCATAGCGCTCCGCTGCCACTCAAGATCTGCATCCGTGCACGGACTGCCAACGCCAGCGCATCACCCTCAACGGCTCTGAAGTGACCCACAGTCTAGCTAGGCGAGCATGCCCAAACGCCGGCCCGAACTAGGTATCCACACATCACTCCCTTGTGCACTGTTCCGATGATGTTTGGATATCCTTTCACTGCTCTCTTAGCTTACACGCCTATGCAACTCTGACTTTAACTCTTGTTTCTTTTGGAGATATCATCTGAAACAAGCAAAACCATTTTTTAGCGAAGCATGACGGCGCTACGGGATTTGGTACACATCCTGCACACCCGTATAACCTTGTAACTATATGTCCTCCGGTACAACAGCAAGGTCGATTCCTCTTATTTGATCAACCATTCGCCATGTAAAAAATGCAGAGGGGGATGCAAGGAGCACAAGGCCTGCACACCCAAGCAAGTGGTAACATGGACTTGTACATGGAACATCCCAAGTGCAAGCAGAGCTGCAGTGAGCCTGTACAACGAGCTAGCATAAGTCCCTGCATTTCATTTAATTCGTACTGGCTTACGTGTATGATTTGTGTGCAGTGGCGGATCGACGAATTCAAGTTACCAGGGGCAAACATTTAACTTAAAAAATACGAAGGCACTTGCACTCCGGAAATCAACATAACTTGAGAAATGTGAAGCTACATGCACTTTGAAAACCAACTAATGATCCAAAGTAGTTCAGATTATAAAACACTAAATGATGCAAGCACCAAAAAACACAAAATGCAACATGGTGTACAAGGACTACTAACATGGTCTGTACCTACTTGAATTATTCGTTCTCTGGCTGAAAATATCGAAGTGTAATTGCACCTATAACCAGTGCGCAAACTGCATATCAACATATCAATCCTGCACAAGTATGCCAATAGTTTCAAACAACAGATTAGAAAAGTATTTATGCTACATTGTCATGATACGGGGACTTTCTGGTAGATGGCCTCGATGTTTCCTAAAGCCATGAAAATGTACTATAATTTGCTTGTCATCAATCACTACTGCAGGATGCTGGTAACGCGATACTATGATCAGAGACCCTTCGAGAAACTGTGTGCGATGCAATAATCGCAAACGGTGGTGTATGAAAACCGTCAGAAATGTATAAAATGTTTGCGATGACGGATGCATCAAACACGGTTCAGGTTTTTGTGGCGTGTGCGATGAAGGGCATACAGTTCAGTTCATTAACTGTTTGCGATGAGGAGGAACAAAAGAAATGGGCAGCCAGATGAAGGCATGTGCGATACACAGCATACTGTTCACTCGGATGAACTGTTTGTGATTAGGCAACACAAAAGAAACGGGCAGCCAGATGAAGGTGTGTGCGATATACAGCATACAGTTCACTGGGATGAACTGTTTGTGATTAGGCAACACAAAATAAACGGTCAACCAGATCAAGGTGTGTGCGAAATACGCATGCGGTTCACTCGGCCCTTGTCGTCAGTGTGTGACCTCTGTGGCAACCGTTCGCTCCCCAGGCGCCTCTTCGTGTACCGTGGCAACCGTCCACCGCCTCTTCGCCTTTCCCTCTCGATTTGGAACTGCTATCGCACGCTCTTCCTCCCTCCATTTGCCTTCACCCTTCCTTCTGCCATTGTTCGATCATCTTCTCCATGGAGGGAATAGGATGGAAACGACCCCGTTATTCTTGCCCCGATCTAAAAGATGACGTGGTGGAGGAACTCATTGATCGGTGCGACATCATCACCTCGGCTAGCATGGCAGGTTCGTTCAAGACCATTCTCGACTCAACTAATAACATCATTACAAGGAACCCAAGGGTCCAGGAGCGGTTTGATCTCCCCTATCTTCTTCGCTGTGACCCTGCTAACTGGCGCGGGGACGAGGGAAGCCTCGCCTTGTACAAGTTGATGCCGCTTGATAATGATACGTATGATGTTAAGATGCCATCGCTTGAGGGCAAGGCTTGGGCAAATGGAGGTTGGGTTGTTTATATTGGTTACAACTGCGAGTGGGAACTTGTGAATGTGTACACTCGTCACCGGGTTTCACTTCCAAAAATCTCAGACGACTGCCGAGAGGTTGAGTACACCGGTATTCTACATGAGTTCAAATACGATCATGGTGACTGTCGTCTATGGAAGATAGCAATTTGTCGAGTTCCCAACCGCTCTTGGGATTACACGAACTATGAAGTTGTTGCTATCTTCGACAAGCTTGCTGCCTTCCTTACTTCCACGCCTCGATGGATATTGCTCAAAAATCAATTTCTGTACGCGGATGAGTACTGTGATGCAATTCAATTCGAGGGTCTTGCGTTTGCCGCCACGACTCGTGGCACTATTTTTGCATGGAATCATCATGCTTTCGGTATGTTTGTCTTCCACCATAATTATAATTGTTTCATCCACATGCATGCAGGTTAGCTAGTTTCCCTTTACTAATTAATTAACCTTCTTATGTTTCCAAAGTCTTGTGAACATTCCACCACCTATACTTGAAATTTTTTATAACCAAGGGGGAGATGACGATGCTGATGATCACGAGCATGAGGATGAGCAGGACCCATATAATCAGTGGTGCCTGGCAACTTATTCCGATGGATCACCTCTTCTTGTCTATATACAGGGCACTGCTGATGTTACTAAGGAAGCAGGTGTTGTCTCGCATGGTCGCACTCTCCAGACCTATTCCATAATCCGTTGCAGGGTATTCGGGATGGATACTAGTGTACTAGCGCCAACACCTTCTCCCTGGATCAGTACTGAAAGTCTTGGAGGAAACTCGCTCTTCCTTGGACTAAACTATCCAATGATGGTGGAAGGCAATCCAGCTGCTGTTGACACAACGTTACTACCTTTTATGAGAAGCAACTGTATCTATACCTTAGACATTGCTATGCTTCCCTACCGTCCCAATATGGGTCCTGACATAGGCCGCTTCAGCCTGAATGATCAGTCCTGCGTTGGTCTCGAGATTGACAGTAGCTGGCCCTTCCCAAAGAATCACTTTTGGTTCAAAGCAAGTGTTTCCAACGCCGACGAGTGGTTGAGCTGAAGTTCATTTCATCGCTTTGTTATTTGTTGTGTGAGAAAAACTTTACAAGAATGTTTTATTGGAAATGATCTATAATCCAACATGTATCCTCGTTGTCGTTGTTGGCTGATGACTTGCTGTATGTAATCAATGGTACATTTGCATATGCGTCCATCAACTCACGCCTGCTAGTGGTGTCCATATGAACAGTGCTAGTGATTTTAGTTGCAAAAATCAGATAGTGCTAGTGATTTTTAGCTGCATATTTTGACAAATCGCAGTGTTACAAGGTTGACAAATGGCAATGTTACTAGATGAACAAATGTCATTCTTTCCAGTTTGACAAATGGCAACATACCCAAAATGATAGATATGCCAATCTTACCCAATTGTTTGTACGTGGTTGCACACGGGTCATGCAAAACAACCGTTTTCGTTGAAGGGATGAAGAAATCCTGCTCGTCACATTTTCCCTTGGCTTCCTAGGGAAGCTGTCGGTTTGCATCCGGGTGTTCTAACTAAAACATTTGCGATGAGTGTTTTATATTTAAAAAGCATTGACATTTTTTTCAAAAGAAAATAATTTGATAAGACTGTATATTAAGAGAGAAAAACGCAAGTTCTTTCAAACCGCATATTTCATTCAGTCACACTGCGAATTTATATTCATATGATCGAGAATTCGAGATACAGTATTAAACCCCAAAAAAACTATTTCCGGCGGCGGCAGAGGCAGCGTGTCGCGCCATCGTTGTCGTTGTCATCCTCCGGGACGCCGTTGTTGAAGTCTTCAAGGCAGCACAAAATGTTCTTCACTTGTAAATCAAACATCATGTCGCCGCGCAATCGACGGGCGGGGCGTGTGAGGACGGCAGCTGGCGCCGCTCAGAGGTAGCGGTCGACGGCGGCGTCCCATGCCGCTGAGGGGGGCGCGCGCATGGGCATGGGCATGGACGCGGTGGGGGCAGCCAAACGCATGGGGGCCGGCGCCACAGTGGGTGGAGGGGCACGCACGGGCATGGGCACGGGCGCTGGCATGTACCCGAGCTCGCGCGGGTCCGCGGAGACCTCGCTGACGCCCGTGGCTTCCAGTTGTGCGGTAGTGCTCGGCGACCAGCCCATCAATGCGACAGGAATGGTCGCTGGCGCGGGCGCGGGGATGGGAGCTGGGATGGGAGTGGGGGCAGCAACCGTCGCGGCCAACTCGTTCTGGGCCATGTCCAGGAGGCCCCATTCCTCCTTATTCTCTATCTCCTCCGGCTCGGAGTCGACTTCACCTAACTTGAAGACTAGTGGCAGATGATTGTTCTGCGCCATGGTGTTGGTGGAGGTATGCGGGAGGGAGGAATGGGAGTTGAACATTAAGTCCGCCCATATTAAACAGCGGCTCGGGCACCATTAATGGAGAGGAAGGCGGGCGGCCATGGAAGTCAAAGGGCTCGCTTCCTAGTGAGCCTGCGCTGCGTACAGCTCGCACGCTTCCTGGTGAGCCTGCGCATTGGAGGACAGCTTGCACGCCTCTCGGTCTGCCTGCAAACCGGACTGCGCTCGCACGCCTCCCGTTCAGTCAAGGTCAAGCAGTTGTCCGCACGGCACCTCCTACAACCATTAAAACCAAGACACGTGGCATCACGTGAATGGTTAACAGAACGCACATGGTTTGAATTCTACAAACGTTTGAGATATTAAAGTGGCAGCTATTTTTCAAAATGCCTTTGTTGGCTGTCATTATTTGAGTGCGCCTTCTCTCAAAATGGACACGAAAAATGCCAGAGCATGTCGGGTTCCATTCCATGATAGCATGCCAAGTTTCATGAATTTCAGACGAGTTTTGGATTTACTAGAATTTAAAACACCAGACATCTCAATGTTTTTCCGGCAATCAACGGTGCCCTGGTGTTTGAAATTCATTCCCATTTCATGCATGGGACCTAAGCATGCACCCAAGGACACACATTTGATTTTTCAGCCAATTTATATGCACTAAGCATGCACCCAAGGACCGGTTTGTGGTTCCGAAAGGTGATCTAAGGAAAGTCATAATGAACGAGGCGCACAATTCTCTCCTTTCCATTCATCCTGGAAGTACGAAGATGTATCATGACCTCAAGCAGTCGTATTGGTGGACTCGAATGAAGCGAGAAATTGCGCAATTCGTGAATGAATGTGATGTCTGCCGAAGAGTGAAAGCAGAACACCAACGACCAGCTGGTCTCCTCCAACCTCTTGCTATTCCGGAATGGAAGTTTGATCATATCGAAATGGACTTCGTGACTGGATTTCCAAAGTCCAAGCGCGGAAATGACGCTATCTTTGTTGTCATCGACAAGCTCTCTAAAGTGGCTCATTTCCTTCCTATCAAAGAATCCATCACAGCAGCTCAGCTGGCAGATCTCTACACCTCCAGAATTGTCTCCTTGCACGGCATTCCACAATTGATTTCTTCAGATCGTGGAAGCATCTTCACCTCTAAGTTCTGGGACTCCTTCCAGAAGGCCATGGGCACAAACATTCGCTTCAGCACAGCTTTCCACCCTCAAACTAGTGGCCAAGTCGAGCGAGTCAATCAAATTCTTGAAGATATGCTCAGGGCTTGTGTCATTTCCTTTGGCATGAAATGGGAAGATTGTCTTCCTTATGCTGAATTCTCCTACAACAACAGCTTCCAAGCGAGTTCGGGCAAAGCCCCATTCGAGATTCTCTATGGCAGAAAGTGCCGTACTCCTCTCAATTGGTCAGAGACTGGTGAACGCCAACTTCTTGGCAATGACTTAATCGCTGAAGCTGAAGAAATGTGTAAAGTCATCCGTGATAATCTCAAAGCCGCGCAATCGCGCCAGAAGAGCTACTATGTTAGTAAGCATCGTGATTTGGCTTTCGAGATCGGAGACCATGTCTACCTCCGCGTCTCTCCAATGAAAGGCACTCGTCGCTTCGGTATCAAAGGGAAGCTTGCCCCTAGATACGTGGGTCCTTTCAAGATCATTGGCAAAAGAGGCGACCTCGCCTATCAACTTGAGCTTCCTTCCAACTTCGCGAACGTGCACGATGTGTTCCACGTGTCACAGCTCCGCAAGTGCTTCAAGACGCCTGAGCGCACTATCGACTTCGAAGAGATTGACCTCCAAGAAGATTTGTCTTATCATGAGCACCCAGTTGCTATTCTTGAAGAAACTGAGCGCAAGACTCGCAACAAGTCAATCAAATTCCTCAAAGTGAAGTGGTCGCACCATTCCGACCGGGAAGCCACCTGGGAACGCGAGGACCATCTCCGTTCCGAATATCCAGAGTTCTTTCAGTCCTAGATCTCGGGACGAGATCCTCTCGTAGTGGTGGAGTGTTGTAACACACCGCATGTAACTTGCCATATTTGTAACTCCGACTCTTGCCATTTCCGGCTATGTGATATGTTTTTCCCTCCGTTGTTGGGTTTTGTCTTTCGTTTTGTTTTTTTTCATGTCATGCATTTTCATATCATATCATCATGTGCATTGCATTCGCATACGTGTTCGTCTCATGCATCCGAGCATTTTTCCCGTTGTCCGTTTTCCAATCCGGCGCTCCTATCTCCTCCGGTGCACCCCTCTAGTTTTCTTTCGTGTGCGTGTGTCAAACTTTCTCGGAATGGACCGAGGCTTGTCAAGCGGCTTTATTATACCACCCGGAGACTACCGGTCAAGTTTCGTTCCATTCGGAGGTCGTTTGGTACTCCAACGGTTAACCGGGCCTCCGCAATGTCCATTTGAGTGTCCAGCAAAAACCCCCTCCAAAACCAGCCCAAAACCCACCAAACTCTCTTCCATGCTCTAGTTCGTTCGATCACGATCGTGTGGGCGAAAACCGCACCTCATTTGGAGCTTCCTAGCTCCCTCTACCTATTTATATGTGGGCATCCCGAAAACGAAATCGCAGTCTCCCGTAACCCTAAATCGCCTCTCCGCGGGCGGACGTGTCCAGCCGCCGCCGGACAAAACGCGCCGCCGCTCCCGGCCAGTGGCATCGCGCCACGTCACCCCCGCCGCCGTCTCCACCGCGCCAGGCCCGCCGGGCCCGGATCGGGCCCGCGGGGCCCATCTCCGCGGCCGCGCGCCCGCGAGCGCGCCCTCGCCTCACCGCCGCCGCCCATAGCTCGCCGTGGCTCGCCGCCTCGCGCCGG
>NC_057802.1:161795601-161803176 GCF_018294505.1 Triticum aestivum
CCTCCTCCCTTCTCCTCCCGCCGGCAAGCCGCGCCGCCGCCTCGGCCGCGCCCGAGCCCGAGACGACGCCGGCCCCGATCCCATCTGGGTCAACGGAGGTTGACTCCCGAAACCCTAGTTTTTTTCGCTAAGTCCTCATTTATTCTCAGCAACTTGCTATGTTCCCGATGCCGTAACTTTGTGCATATAGCTCCGATTCGCGCGTATAATATGTCAAATTGTTCGCCTCGTGATGCTCTTCATTTTGTTCAATTGCATAATTTTAATTAGAGGTCATCTTGATGCCCAAATCTTCGTTGGAATAGGGCTAGTTGCTGTTATTCTCTGGTTCTTATCAGAACTTGGAGATTTGTCTTTTTTGTATCATTTATTCTGTGCATCTTTTGAGCATGATCTCTACATGTGTTTTGAAGTATGCCATGCCATATTTCCAGTGGTATAGTCCATGTATTTTTGTGATCTATGTGGTGACTAGCACAAGCATGCAAAGTAGGCCCCGTAATATTTCTGATTTCAGGGACTTAGTGATTTCTCTAAGTCCTTGTCTTCTGTAATTTTGTTGCCATGTAAACTTGATGCTACAGAGAGATCCATGCATATTTTGGAGATGTTCAGTAAGTATGTTTTGTAGATATAGTTGTAATTGATCCATTCCTGCAATTGTTTGCAATTTTAGAGTACCATAGCATGACTCAATCTTGCTCTACTTTTGCTATAAAATATTTCTGGCAGATTCTTAACATGATATGCATTTTTGCCAAGCTTATTGTAGTTTATCCATACATGCTATGCAATTGTTCTTGCCATGGATAGCTTCATAAACATGCCATCTTGCTGTAGGTATGCTTGGTTTGTCATGCATTTCTCTGTAGTGAGTGCATCAAGCTCTCAAAGAGGCCTACATATTAATATTTCTGCCATGCTCTGTTTTCTGCTAAGTCTGAAACCTGATAACGAAACTTGCTATGTTTACATGCTTGCCATCATATCTTATTTTCCTTTTTGGCTTATGGTCAGTAAGGGACTTTTGTCATGTGCTTTTAGTAGAACACTACCATGCCTTGTTTTTCTACGTTAAGTTCCTGTAGCATGTTGATTTCGTGCTCTGAACATTGCTACCTGATGCTGATTTCTGCCATGTCCAGTTTTTCACCAAGTCTGTGAACCTGTAATCTTTTGCACTTTTGCCATGCTTGTTTGAGCTTGATATGTTGTGAATTAGCCGTAGCTCAGTGTTCATCTTTTGTCAAGCATCTCCTGTAAATTACCGTCATATGCTTTGTTGCTATGTTGGGGTGCTGTAGCATTGTTACTTGTTGTATTTTAAATGCTATCTTGCTGTTTATCGCAGATTAGTGTCATTCTTGTTTTGCTTGCCATTTGCAAACCGTGCATCCGATTCCGGTGATCTTTATATCGATTTCGACCGAAATCATCTCATCTTTCCAGTGGCATGCTTGGTTTGCCAAGTTACTGCCATGTTCATCATTTTCCTTCTGGAGCACGCATATGCACCGCATATCATATCTTGCATATCACACATGTTTTGCATCATGTTGCTTGCGCATTTCTCGTTGTTGATTGTGGTTCCGTTTGTTTGTGTTCTTGTTTTGGGTAGAGCCGGGAGACGAGTTCGTGAACGAGGAACCTGTCGAGTACGCTTACGAGGATCAAGCTTTCGACAACTCTGAGAACCTTGCAGGCAAGATGACCACCCCTCGAAATCACTTCTATCTTTGCTATGCTAGTTGTTCGCTCTATTGTCATGCCCGCTACCTATCACTTGCTATATCATGTCTCCTATTTCAACCATGTCAGCCCCTAACCATCCTTTCCTAGCAAACCGTTGTTTGGCTATGTTACCGCTTTTGCTCAGCCCCTCTTATAGCGTTGCTAGCTGCAGGTGAAGTTGAAGTTTGTTCCATGTCGGAACATGGATATGTTGGGATATCACATTATCTCTTATTTATTTAATGCATCTATATATTTTGGTTAAGGGTGGAAGGCTCGGCCTTATGCCTGGTGTTTTGTTCCACTCTTGCCGCCCTAGTTACTGTTTAACCGGGATTATGTTCCTTGAGTTTGCATTCCTTACGCGATCGGGTGATTTATGGGACCCCCTTGACAGTTCGCCTTGAATAAAACTCCTCCAGCAAGGCCCAACCTTGGTTTTACCATTTGCGACCTATACCTTTTTCCCCCGGGTTTTCTAGAGCCCGAGGGTCATCTTTATTTTAAACCCCCGGGCCAGTGCTCCTCTGAGTATTGGTCCAAACTGTCAGTCGCCGGTGGCCACCAGGGGCAACTCTGGTCTGGCCTATCGGAAGCTTGGACAATCCGGTGTGCCCTGAGAACGAGATATGTGCAGCTCCTATCGGGATTTGTCGGCACATTTGGGAGGCTTTGCTGGTCTTGTTTTACCATTGTCGAGATGTCTTGTAATCCGGGATTCCGAGACTGATCGGGTCTTTCCGGGAGAAGGTTTATCCTTCGTTGACCGTGAGAGCTTATGATGGGCTAAGTTGGGACACCCCTGCAGGGTATTATCTTTCGAAAGCCGTGCCCGCGATTATGAGGCAGATGGGATTTTGTTAATGTCCGGTTGTAGATAACTTGTCACTTGACCCAATTAAAATACACCAAGTGCGTGTGTAGCCGTGATGGTCTCTTCTCGGCGGAGTCCGGGAAGTGAACACGGTCTGTGTTATGTATGACGTAAGTAGGTGTTCAGGACCTCTTCTTGGTCATTGCTAGATGACGCCCGTTCCATTGCTTCTCTTCTCGCTCTCATTTGCGCAAGTTAGCCACCATATATGCTTTTGCCGCTGCAGCTCCACCTCTTTGCACCTCTTTGTCCTATAAGCTGAAATAGTCTTGATCTCGCGGGTGTGAGATTGCTGAGTCCCCGTGACTCACAGATACTTCCAACACCAGTTGCAGGTGCCGACGATGCCAGTGCAGATGATGGCGTCGATCTCAAGTGGGAGTTCGACGAGGAACGTGGTCGTTACTATGTGTCTTTTCCTGATGATCAGTAGTGGAGCCCAGTTGGGACGATCGGGAATCTAGCATTTGGGGTTGTCTTATTTTCATCTGGATTTTGACCGTACTCGGTCTATATGATTGTATTTTGGATGATGTATGAATGATATTTATGTATTGTGTGAAGTGGCGATTGTAAGCCAACTCTTTATCCCATTCTTGTTCATTACATGGGATTGTGTGAAGATGACCCTTTTTGCGACAAAACCACTATGCGGTTATGCCTCTAAGTCGTGCCTCGACACGTGTGAGATATAGCCGCATCGTGGGCGTTACAAAGAGGCAATGGATATCGTTTCGTCCCCAAAGGTGGGATGTTCCCTACCGAAACCATCATGCTTGTTGTGAGAAGCTCTGGTTTGTGAGAAGCATATACCCGAACCTGCCCTGAATGGGACAATTTTTTTACCACGACATGTTGATGCTGCTCCATGATAGCATGCCAAGTTTCATGAATTTCAGACGAGTTTTGGATTTACTAGAATTTAAAAACCAGGCATCTCAACGTTTTCTCGGCAATCAACAGTGCCCTCGTGTTTGAATTTCATTCTCATCTCTTGCATGGGACCTAGAAATTCACCCAAGGACACAGATTATAATTTTCAACCAACTTTACTGCATTGGAGCATGTGCTTGTAGTTCAAATTTGAATTATGCACATAAAATGCCTAGAAAAAGCAGTTAATGCAAAAAAATGTCCAAACGAACCATGAAAAATCACAAAAATTGACACAACCCTCCTGTTGTCCTATGTTGACACTAGAAAAATTTTGAAAGCTATAAGAGGCAATGTATATCGTTTCGTCCCCAAAGGTGGAACGTTCCCTATCGAAACCATCATGCTTGTTCTGAGAAGCTCTGGTTTGTGAGAAGCTTATACCCGAACCTGCCCCAAATGGGACACATTGTTTACCACAGCATGTTGATGCCGTTCCATGATAGCATGCCAAGTTTCATGAATTTCACACGTGTTTTGGATTTACTAGAATATAAAAACCAGGCGTCTCAACGTTTTGCCAGCAATCAATAGTGCCCTGGTGTTTGAATTTCATTCCCATCTCTTGCATGGGACCTGGAAATTCACCCAAGGACACACAAGTGATTTTTCAACCAACTTTGGTGCATTGGAGCATGTGCTTGTAGTTCAAATTTGAAATATGCACATAAAGTGCCTAGAAAACCCAGTTAATTTATAAAAAAGCCAAACGAACCCCGAAAAAATTCCAAGATTAAACACAACACTCTTGTTGTTCTATGTTGACACTAGAAATTTTTTGAAAGCAATAAGAGGCAACGGATATCGTCCCGTCCCCAAAGGTAAGGTGGTACGTTCCCTATCGAAACCATCATGCTTGTTGTGAGAAGCTCTGGTTTGTGAGAAGCTTATACCCAAACCTGTCCCAAATGGGACAAAATTTTCACCACGGCATGTTGATGCCGCTCCATGATAGCATGCCAAGTTTCATGAATTTCAGACGAGTTTTGGATTTACCAGAATTTAAAAACCAGGTATCTCAACGTTTTGCCGGTAATCAACAGTGCCCTGGTGTTTGAAATTCATCCCCGTCTCTTGCATGGGACCTAAGCATGCACCCGAGGACACACATGTGATTTTTCAACCAATTTATATGCACTGTAGCATGTGCATGTAGTTCAAATTTGAATTATGCACATAAAATGCCTAGAAAATTCAGTTAATGCATAAACATGTCCAAGCGAACCCCGAAAAATCCCAAAAATTGACACAACACTCCTGTTGTTCTATGTTGACACGATAAATATTTTGAAAGCAATAAGAGGCAATGGATTTCGTTTCATCCCCAAAGATGGGACGTACGTTCCCTACCGAAACCATCAGTCTTGTTGTGAGAAGCTCTGGTTTGTGAGAAGCATATACCCAAACTTCCCCCAAATGGGAATTTTTTTTTTACCACGACATGTTTCTGACGCTCCATGATAGCATGCCAAGTTTCATGAATTTCAGACAAGTTTTGGATTTACTAGAATTTAAAAACCAGGCATCTCAATGTTTTGCCGACAATCAACGGTGCGCTGGTGTTTGAAATTCATTCCCATTTCTCGCATGGGACCTAAGCATGCACCCAAGGACATAGATTTGATTTTTCAACCAATTTATATGCACTAGAGCATGTGTATGTAGTTCAAATTTGAATTATGCACATAAATGCATTGAAAACTCAGTTAATGCTTAAAAATGTCCAAACAAACCCCGAAAAATCCCAAAATTTGACACAACACTCCTGTTGTTCTATGTTGACACAAGAAAACAAATTGAAAGCAATAAGAGGCCATGGTCATCGTGTCGTCCCCAAAGGTGGGAAGTTCCCTATCGAAACCATCATGCTTGTTGTGAGAAGCTGTCTGGTTTGTGAGAAGCTTATACCCGAACCTGCCCCAAATGGGACAATTTTTTTACCACGACATGTTGATGCTGCTCCATGATAGCATGCCAAGTTTCATGAATTTCAAACGAGTTTTGGATTTAATAGAATTTAAAAACTAGGTATCTCAATGTTTTGCCGGCAATCAACCGTGCCCTAGTGTTTGAATTTCATTCACATCTCTTGCATGGGGCCTGGAAATTCACCCAAGGACACACATGTGATTTTTCAACCAACTTTAGTGCATTGGAGCATGTGCTTGTAGTTCAAATTTGAATTATGCACATAAAATGCCTAGAAAACCCAGTTAATGTATAAAAAAGGCCAAACGAACCCCGAAAAATTCCAAGATTAAACACAACACTCCTATGTTCTATGTTGACACTACAAATTTTTTGAAAGCAATAAGAGGCAACAAATATCGTCCCTTCCCCAAAGGTGGTACGTTCCCTATCGAAACCATCATGCTTGTAGTGAGAAGCTCTGGTTTGTGAGAAGCTTATACCCAAGCCTGCCCCAAATGGGTCCAAATTTTCACCACGGCATGTTGATGCCGCTCCATGATAACATGCCAAGTTTCATGAATTTTAGACGAGTTTTGGATTAACTAGAATTTAAAAACCAGGTATCTCAATGTTTTGCCGGCAATCAACAGTGGCCTGGTGTTTGAAATTCATTCCCATCTCTTGCATGGGACCTAGAGATTCACCCAAGGACACACATGTGATTTTTCAACCAACTTTGGTGCATTGGAGCATGTTCTTGTAGTTCAAATTTGAATTATGCACATAAAATGCCTAGAAAACCCAGTTAATGTATAAAAAAGGCCAGTTCATTCCCATTTCTTGCATGGGACCTAAGCATGCACTGAAGGACACAAAATTGATTTTAGACCAATTTGTATGCACCGGAGCATGTGCATGTAGTTTAATTTTCAATTGTGCACGTGAAATGGCTAGAAAACCAATTTAATGTATAAAATGTCCAAACGAACCCTGAATAATTCCAATTCTTTTACGACACACATATAGTTGCATGTTCACTGCAGATAAAAGGTCTAGCCATTCAAACAGCGTCCATTGCCGTTGTGACCCCATTTTGTTATTCAAATCAAGTAGATCCCACACAGTTTATTATCACCAACCGTGTGAGATGTAGTACAAAATATCTTGGAGAACCGTCAGTGTATAGTACGCCTATGGCTTACGCGAGAAGGTGCGTCGGCTACAGTCCACAACCGGCGTGTCAAGCACACTAGCTCACTCCCCAAAAACTCCCGCCTCTGCATCCCTCGTAATCTCAAAATTATCTACCGCCTGGAATGTTTTAATGTTTGATAGCACACGATTAGTATGTGCGGACCGTGTGCGATGTCTGTTACTCCCGCTCTGCTTCAGTCCCTTGATTCAAATTTTTAGTAGCCCCGGCATTTTACTCCCGCCTCTGCATCCCTCGTAATCTCAAAAATATCTGCTCGCCCTTGATCCAAATTTTCCGTAGCCCCGCCTTGTTACTCCCGCCTAGTAAAATTTTCAGTTGCTGTAGTATTTCCTCAAACACAACCTTGACCCCCTCCACACACACCCCAAAACCTCCACTCGCACAGACACAAACAACCCTCGAAACCATTGGTAGGTCGCCGCCATCGCCGGCGCCTCCATCCTCAACCTCTTCCCATGTGTCGGGGAGCTCAAGGAGCGAATGGCCAAAAAGAGGTTTATCGCAGCCTTTTCGCCCGACGCCGGCGAAGTGGCCGCCGAGGTGTCCCCGTCGTCCTCCACGGGCCTGATCCGCCATCGCTGGTCCCCTGATTCGCCCGCCGCCGCGCCCCTACGCCGGTTTGAGGACTTCCCCGTCCTCCCTCGGACCCGGAAGCCGACGAAGTCCTACCTCGGGGTCCGGGAGCGGCGGTGGGGGACGTGGGCCTCCGAGATTACAAATCGAGAGACCCACACCCGCCGATGGCTCGGTAGCTTCCACACGGCCGAGCTCGCGGCCATGGAGTACGACCGCTGGCAGGTCCGCTACCACGGCGCGGCGGCTAGGCTCAATTTCCCCTTCGGCACACATCCGGCCCACCTCGTTCCTCCAGAGCCAGGGTGGTGAGCTCGGCTATGGCGCGGGAGGACCA
>NC_057802.1:161803496-161890188 GCF_018294505.1 Triticum aestivum
GTCCCCGTCGTCCTCCACGGGCCTGATCCGCCATCGCTGGTCCCCTGATTCGCCCGCCGCCGCGCCCCTACGCCGGTTTGAGGACTTCCCCGTCCTCCCTCGGACCCGGAAGCCGACGAAGTCCTACCTCGGGGTCCGGGAGCGGCGGTGGGGGACGTGGGCCTCCGAGATTACAAATCGAGAGACCCACACCCGCCGATGGCTCGGTAGCTTCCACACGGCCGAGCTCGCGGCCATGGAGTACGACCGCTGGCAGGTCCGCTACCACGGCGCGGCGGCTAGGCTCAATTTCCCCTTCGGCACACATCCGGCCCACCTCGTTCCTCCAGAGCCAGGGTGGTGAGCTCGGCTATGGCGCGGGAGGACCACGAGGCGTGGGAGCGCCTCGAGGTCGAGGCCACCGATGAGGCCTACATGCAAGAGCTCCGCCGGCAGCACCCAGAGCTCATGGAGGCGGAGCGGGCAATCTTTGCCGGCGCGGAGGGCGGCGAGGTTATCGCGCTCTCCTCTAATAACGAGGTCGAAGGCGGCGAGGATGGCGGCACGGAGGGCGGCGATGTTATCGCGCTCTCCTCTGATGACAAGGTCAAACGCGGCGGCGACGGCGGCACGGAGGGCGTCGAGGTGGGCCCCGAGGACGAGGATATCGACGTTGACGAGTGGAGGAGTGCCTTCCCCAATGACCCCGACGATGGTACTGGCCCGGAACCGGCTTGCGGCACACCGTACACGACGAGGAAGGATTGGCTCGACCTCTACTTCGACCGAAAGTAGTTTAGCTTAGTTTAAATTTATGTTTTATGTTCGGTTATGCAAAACTATCTATGTTTGTGTTTGAATGCATGCTACTTTCGGTTGAACCTGCTTTGAACTTGATCAAATTGAAGTTTACAACCTTAAGTTTAGGGGATTGACTAGAGAAGGCCAAAAATTGCTGGAGTATATATATATATATATCCACTAAGGGTTTTAGTGCTTTAACTTTTTAAGGTCGCCTAGAGATGTCCTTGTGACTTGTTTATTTCAGTTCTTCACAATGTGATGCCCTATATGTGCAACTATTTACCGTGCAGTTCAATTTCATCAATAACAGTTTCAACAATACCACTATGAATTACGATATTTGGTTGTTGTTAAGGATATTGCAGTTAACATGCCTTTTCGGTTTTCAATTGTTGTTTAGCAACATGCATTGTACTGAATGACTAAATATGCAATCCCAGGCTACATAGCAACAAGGAAAAGTGTTACCTTAATGTTCTGATGATGTCTAGATATACATGTAATAAAATCTTATATAATGGGATGGATGGAGTGTTGTACTACATCATTTTTCAATTGTTGTTTAGCTTCTAATATTAACTTGGTGCTTTTAGGTACATATATCATTGCCAAATATCCAGACTTCGACCCTTTCTGCGTATGGGGCAATGAGATATTCATGAACCAGCATCAAGTGAGAAAACTGATAAAGATTGTTATTAAATTGGGTCAAAAGATTTCAATCGAACTATTTGTTTACACTTTATTCAAGACAAGAGTGAACTGCAGGATGGTAAGTAAGAATCCTGTAGCCTTCTTTTTACTGCCCGTAATGAGTTGTGTTAGATATCTGAATCTTTTTTCTTTTGCAGTGGATCCTGAAGCAATTTACTCAAGATTACCTCTCAAACTACACGATTGGCGGCCAGCCATCACAAGGGGTTGGACTAGAGTCATGCATGCCTTCTGCATCCAGGAGAGCACAATAGGGCCATTCCGCTTCACCTTGTTCAGCAACTAGAATGTATGTCGCCTCTTTCTTTACCATCTGTAATAGTACAAGTATAGAACCATGGTACATCATTCTTTATTTGGTGCTTATGTAATTCTTAAACATATGTACCTGTGAATCGAATAATGCATTGGTTGTTTGAACCTGATGGATATGAATAAATCTATAGCCTACTTTCAAGTTTAAATTAGGTACAATTTTAAATAGCAGCAATTAAATTGGGGCAAAATTACATTGTGCAGGTCATTACGGCACACACGGTTGGTAAACCACAAACGTTTGCGATATACACCATAATCCGAGACGGTTCACAGAGAGGAAATGTGTGCAAGCATGCACACAATTGCCGTTTGCAAAGCGTGTGTGATGTCAGACACTATCACATATGGTGCGGGAAAACTAAATGTGTGTGATTGTCTACCCATCGTACACGGTTTATAATCATGAACTGTTTGTGATGTGCCGGGCATCGTAAAACTCCCGTGCCTAGAATATGCTTGGAAAACTCCTGTGCGTGGAATCTGCCTGGTTTTAGGCAGAACCACAAAACTCTGACTATGATGGCAATGCGAGCACAAACGAGTAGCAAGGATGAAGCATTTGGGATATTCGAGATATCAGAAATGGTTATACAGGGACAACTGTATGCATCAAGGCTCCTTATCCCCGACGGTTTCTGGGTTGTGTGGGAAGGACCCCCCCTATCACCCACACTCACTTGGCGATGATTCCAAATGCCATCGCGGAAAGGGGTTAAAAACCGTTTGTTTAGGACCGACACGTACCAGTGAATGCCTGCAAATCTCTATGTTTCTCTCAACATAGCAGATCATCATTAGACACTAAATCCTTCAATGGGAGCTTGCAAAATGCTTGCATTAGATCCCTCATAAGACACTATATGTTCATCACCAGGAGCGTGTAAAATGTTTGCATCAAATCCTTCATTAGCAGTCTGTTCATTAGACACTTCAGGCTCAAGAACAACATGAGCTTGTATGTTTGCACCGGAAACTTGATTAGATACATCATATTAAGTCAGTTCAGTATTGATAGGGGGAGTTATAAAATAAGCAGAAATTGGTCGAAAATCCATTTCTGCACCCGAGCTCATCTGCACCCGCGCCGACGAAAAAAATCAAAACAAATACTAGCAAAATTCAAAAAAATCCAAATAAAATTTGTCTGGTAGACAATTTGATGCGTGAGGCCCACCCCAAATTTTAGGTCATTTGGACATATGAGCAGCTCTCAGCAAAAAAGACAAATTGGGGGTCTGTAAAAATGTTTACTGTTCATGTACTGTTTTGGCCCGATTTGTCTTTTTTGCTGAGAGCTGCTCATATGTCCAAATGACTTGAAATTTGGAGCGGGCCTCATGCATCAAATTGTCTACCACACAAATTTTATTTGGAATTTGTTTTGAATTTTTTATGATTTTTTCTAACCGGGTGCAGATGAACCTGGGCACCAAAACGCCCTACTCGAAACTGGTTTCATTTTCTCATAGATTCCCTACATACAAGAAGTTTCACAACACCATCAGGTTTAACTATTGGCCAGAAATTGAACAATTGAATTAGATATAATAAGGGATGTGATGTACCTACTCGTTGTGCATGCTGTTCTTGCAAGCTGCGATTGTCCGTTTGCGCAAGCTCGATGCCATGCCCGTGCTGCCGCCGCTGCCTCCCACGTAGGCTACACCCAAGGCTAAATCTTCATCTTCTTGTTCTTCCATTCGCTTGAAGCCCGGCGACCGCCCTCCAACGAGGGCGCGAGGAAGTGCTGTGTTGGTCTGTCCAGCGGCGGCTAGGTTAGGAGCAAACCAGACTGGAGGCTGGAGGGAACGAATTGGGATTTTTCCTGCTGTCGATCGATATGGGAGGCGCTCTATTGGGCCGCGATCCTGCTACAGGGCCTGCCTTGCACTTACGTTATTGGCCCATCCAAATTGAAACATTTTTCTTCATTTTTTACATCGCCTGCTCGTGAGTTGGGACGAACATAACTAGCCCGGGCCAACCTAGACGACTAAAACTAGGTGCACACTTTCCAGCCACTCGAGGCAGCCGCCCATACCAGCCCCTACGGTGGCGTCGCCCCTTTTTGCGTGTATGATTGGGGTAGTGAAAAATATTCTAGTGGCGCTTTTGATTTACCCACAGAATGGTTGAATTGCTTGTTTCTATGAACTGAGTTCGCCAATAATGTGAAGGATGCTAGTCTTTTCATCCAATTGTAGATTGCTTGGATCTCGATATGCCAAATGTAATCGCATGAAATATACAGTAAAAGCCAGTGTGATGTGTGTGGCTACAACTAGTCTAACTACACGTCCTCATATAACATATCAAGGACGCACCATCTTACCAGATTAACCATTCAACTTACCAATGCAGTGTGGAAAGAAAGAAGTATTGGGACTGCGTATCCAAGCAATTGATGCCATGGACTCATTCGTAGAACCTTGTAAGAGAAAAAGAAGTTGCAGTGTGCCTGTACAAAGAGCTAGCGTAAGTTCAGTTACCTGCTTCTCGGAATTTTAGTTAGCCACTCACTACAAAATAGTTCAATTATGTTGCTTGGCTTAATTTAGCTTGCTATTGATTACATAATGTCATAGCCTATTAATCCTATTATAGACTGCGCCTATCTATGTGTTTGATACTTACTGTTAAGAATTACCTGTTTGCCTGAACTTAAATAGCTACTTAAGCACGTAGATAGCTGGTCATATGTGCTTCTAGGGTGAAGTGGAATTCATGTGTAATTTACGTTCTGATACCCTATTTGTCTAAATGGTTTGCTGTTATCACTTGTAGCACTAGTAATGTTTGCATGTTCATAGATAGACAACTCTCAGGTTTATATGAGGGACACCGTCTTTTTAACTTATATATGTGTTGGAATCATTTTGCTTACATCAAAGAAATTTACAGATGTCCGTGTTGCTGGTAAACGGTACCGACTTGTTACTTTAATACGTTGCCAAGAAATTGTTAGTTTTACTAGTTCATGTGTAATTAAATACGTTTCCAAAACAGGTTAATTTTACTAGTTTGATGTTAGTTTCTTATGGCTCTTGCAAAACTTTATTTATTGATTGCTAACATTCAAGTTTGTAGGATCCAACTGAAACTCCGTTGGCACAACAAGTATGTTTTCAGAAACTTCCTTGTTTACCTGGTTTGCTGCGGTAATCATCTTACCAACTTCAAGTTTTCAGGATCCAATTGGAAGTCCAATTGCACAGCAAGTACATTTTCAAAAATATATTTGTGTAACAGGTTTGCTGCTATAACTTGTTGCTCTAATCAAGTTACTGGCTACTCAACTTTTCAGGATCCAAGAGAAACTCCAATGCCACAACAGGTACCTTTTGCAAAACTTGTTTGTTTAACTGCTTTGCTGCTACAACAACCGGTTACAATGATGTTAATAACTACTTTTCAGCATCCAATTGAAACTCTTTATTTCCTTGTTTGTTTAACTGGTTTGCTGTTATAACTCCCAGTTGAGATGTTTTGCTACCTTCAACTTTTCGGAATCCGATCGAAACTTTAATGGCAAAATAGGTTAGCCCAAGATCGAAGAGCGAGGTCCCCATGGATGTTGTATCATCCCACAGTAGTGGCACCTGCCCAATCATGCATCATGAATTTCCAACTGCTGATGCTCTAGAGGCTAAACTAGTGGTAGAAAGAGATTTTGCTTCTGCACTTAGAGATGAAGTTGACATGTTGAGGAAGCAAACAGCACAATCACAAGCAGTACTCAAGACAACCATTAAATATTTGGTGGATTTCAAAATGAAGCAAGCTGAGACTGACCGCATTGTTAAGGTCCTGAAGGAAAAAAGGAAATTAAATTCCCACTTGGTAAATTATAGGTGAAATGTTCTTTCCATCATTGAATAACCTTTGTGTTGTTTGTTCATGTAATCGATCAAACCATTCGTTTTAGAGATCATGTAATGATTGTTTTTTGTTTTTTGGTTTGTAATTTTATTTGAGCATAAGTCTGTATTAATTGATAAGACTCGGAGACATTTCATTTTGATTGTTGTGCCAAACCTACAAATATGCCAATCGGGCTGAATGTGCATTCAACAACAATAGTAGTATAGATGGACCATAAGTGGCACCCATCGGAAAGGGCCAAGATGATGTACTAGCTTCGCTAAAAAAGGATGCTTTTCTAGCAAAAAAAAGTACAGTGGCCTGGCTTATGTATGTTAGTTGATATTATTGATCCATATACTCTATAAGTGTTTATATGTCTATTAGTTTTGTACATTATATTGGTTGATTGACTCGGTATTTGAATCTTGATACATCGCTTGTGTACATATCTAAATGGGAGTACACATTATGCTGCGTGTGACATTTGAGTTGGACATAAAGTGTTCCAAATATTTGAATTCACCTTAAACTAGATTCCAGCATCTGAATTCGAGTATCGGCATTTGTAAATCATATTCATATATGACAGTGGAATACATCTTTGTCGTGCTTTTGAAGATATATAAAAACACATAGAATGATTTATAAAGATTCGTATAGGAATACAAAATGGATTCGAATTTAGTTGCCACGGTAAACATGGATGCTTATTGTCCCAAAATTGGAAAGAAGCGGCAAAATGTCCACTCGCACGTCGGCTACCCGAAGCCAAGTGTTTGGGAGATGGAAATTACTGTCAACCCCTTACACGGACAATCCATCGGCCCGATTTCCACTTCTCTCAATAGGGGTAGCTTAGTAACTTCAATTAGACGTGACACAACCGCCTCTGAGCCCATTCCGACATGATGGGCGCCAAACATGGGTGGCAAAACACATTTGATTCAAGCTCGTCCGAAAGACCTCTGTTTCTCCCTCAATTTCCCATTCATACACGGTGGGCGGCAAAACAAACTCGACTCGGCCGAAATCGATGTAGGCAAATATTTTCAATAGGGGCAGGTTTGTAACTTCACTCAGACGTGACACAACCGCCCTACCTGTCAGCCCCGTTCATACACCGTGGGCGCCAACCATGGGCGCCAAAACACCCTCTCCTCGCCCAAAATCGCTCTGGGCAAATATTTGAGAGATGCGAGATTACCGTCCTATCCCCAATCAACGAGACGTCCAAATTTTAAACGGGGGCTAAGTTCGTAACTTTCCCATATTTCAGACAAGCGCGTCCCAGAAACATGGTTCCCCGTACCTCTCCCTCCATTTTCCCATTCATACACCATCCGCACTAGAACACCATTCCCACGCCAGCCTCCTCCGTCCGCCACCCCATCCATCGCCGCCGTCCTCCACACCATCCATCGCCGCCGTCCTCCACCCCATCCATCGCCACCGTCCTCCACCATGTCGGAGCGCCTACCAAGACCGCGTCGTCCACTGCTAGAGATGGATGTTTCTCATCCACGGCGACGTATCAAGAGCCTTGCATCGCGTCCTCTTGCTTCATCGGCGCCATCGTCCTCTTTGCCAGGGCCGATCACACGACCTTCTCTTCCACCGCAACGAGACATATCCCGCGATGACCCCGTCTACTGTCGCAGATCTGCTTCAACGCCACCGACAGCCATCGCACCCCTGATGCCTACACGGCGCCGCAAGAGAGGTGGTACTTCATATCTCCACAACCTTTTGATCTCAACCAGAAAATAGATCGTAACTTGGTTAATGAACTTTCTTTTTAGCTCTTAGAATTTAGTTCTTAGTTCAAAGCAAACAATGGATGTTAAATAGCATTTCCCCGGTTTGCAACTTTAAATCCGCCATGGCACAGTCATAATAGGGTTTAATTGATCATGCTTAGGGTTTAATTGATCATGTTGGTTCCGTGGTGGTTTCTTTAACAGAAATCGGAGGGGAAACCCTCTTTTTCTCAAAAAATGGCTGAGGGTTTCCCCCTTTTATGATCACTATATGATCAACATACGTGCTTTGTGTCATAATAGCACTGCTCCACCCATCAAGCTAAGTAACCTTAGTTGTTCAAATACGAATGTGATATTATTAAAGCAGAGTCGTTTAATTGGTCAGCTAAATGTTCCTAATTTAGTTTCGAAAATGCATGTTCGTCGCTCGGGTGTGTATCTCTACAGGGTGCCCACGGTGGGCCGCGACCCACCCTAGGATTTTGGGTCGGCCCAGGCCCCGATTCCCCTCTGTTCTGCTGCGCGCTTCTGATCTCTACTCGCCCCCAGCCGCCTGCCTCGCCGGTGACTTGTCGTCCCCGGACGGCATGACTCTAGGAGGAGGTGCCGGACTAACAGGAGGTCAGGAGCCGCTCGCCCAACAGCGTCACCGCTGCCCAGGCACGCCGCCGTGCCTACCTTCCCAGTCCGTTCAGGGCTTAGACGTGCAACACCCACTAAGCCAACCCGAGTTATCCTAGGATACGTCCTCAACACTCAGCAGCCACTCCTCATAACCCATTTTCTAATTGATTCATTACTCATTAGGCAGGACTGTCATTATGGTTCGCTGTGTGCTGAGTGCTACCTACACTTAATGGTTCAGATGTATTTCAATAATCTTTAGTACCTGTAATTTGGACGGTCCTTTACTGCAGTTACAATTCTGCATACCTGTCCTAGTAAGCTCACAAGTAAATGATTGATTCCCTACATCTATGATTGCCTTGTCATATTTGTTGTCAATATTCTTTTAGTGTGGACCACCCTGTTTCAAAATACTGGAACCGTAGACATGAGTGAATAGTATTTCTCTGTGTGATCTCTTCCATCATGTGTGGGCAACGAGCACTGCATTGTATAGAAAGAAAGTGTCATTTCCAGCTTTTACATAGACTACGATCTTTTACATGGAATACAATCTGCCTACTTGCTTTGTGTCGCACTACCAGCACTCCACCCGTGAAGCTAAACATTATGCCACTGATAATTCCTTAGTTTATTTGTTCAAATACGAATTCGATATGATTCTAATGTTCCTACTTCAGTTTTGAAATGTGTGTCTTCCTGTTATAGAGACATAAGAGGTTTGTATTTCTGTGTGTGGTCTGGTCAGCACGGTTGGGGGTGAACTTTGCATATGCAGGGGTTTATAGGGAGACACTCTTCGAGTTGAATCCGCAATGCATTCCATAGATAATTTGACTACTTTTTATGTTTTCATGAATCAAAGATTCTGAATAGCATCATAATGATTATGAAATCGGAACAATGCCATGGCTGTCAAACTTGGCATTAAGGGACTGAAATCAAGTCTGAATGCAATGCAATGCAAACGCTCTCCACCTATAGATTCATGCTTAGTATATGATCCTAACAGTGATTCTGAGTGTCGGTGTACAAAAGTAGGGGCCCTCTTTGTTCCCCTTTACTTGTGCACGGGCAGTTAGAGCCGCACCTACGGCCACACTAAGCGGGGCAGAGGAAGGAAGCAAAGTCGCAAGACTACCAGAGCATCGCTCAAGACCAGAAGCATGAAGAGCATAAGGGCGAGGTGAACTCCCCCGGCAAGGCCCTTGCCGGGGCGGCCTTCACGGCCCGGCAAGAGCCTTGCCGGGGCAACTTACCCAACACCAGCGAGGCCGCCACCCTTGACTACATCAACAAACGTTGGAACCAAGGCTCGGGAGGCGCCTCTATGGTGGCATGCAGATCGTTGTGAAGACGAAGGGCCTACAAGGCCTAGATGGGAACTAGAGGACAGGACAATAGTGGGGCTCCGTGCCGAGGATGCCGACGAGGCCCTGGCAAGACTCCTTGCCGAGGGCGCCCACGAGGCCCCGGCAAGACTCTTGCCGAGGGCGCCCGCAAGGACCTGGCAAGGCTATTGCCGAGGGCGCCCGCAAGGCCCCGGCAAGACCCTTGACGGGAATATCAGCAGGACCACGACAAGGCCTTGCTGCTCCGTCGCCGCCCCAGCTCGGCGGTCGACCCACCAACTAAGCCAGTACCCACGTGGCAATACGTGGCTCCTAATCCAACTAGTCAAGCACCTGCATGGTGGCATGCAGATCTCCGTGAAATCCCTGCCACCGCACCAGCTCAGCAGCCTGCCAGCCTACATGGCGCTGCATGCCTCGTTGGCCTGGACGCGTGTCGGAGCAAGGCGAAGCGGCGACGGACGGGACGGGCTTCAGGGCCATCCCCGATAAAGCAAGAGGACACCTAAGTAGCACATTTAATGCGTTTTGTCCTGTGATGTCAGGTGATAAGCTCGACTACTGTACAACTTTACACCTCCTGTGTGCCAATGTGGCAGCCCCTTCGACTATAAAAGGAGGTCCGCAGCGTACTGAGAGAGGATTCGGACTTTTTGGACCCCGCACGCTTTGTAGCTAGTCCAACAACACCAGATACACGCAAACCAGCAGGAGTAGGGTATTACGCATCACTTGCGGCCCGAACCTGGATAATTCCTCTGTGTTGGTCTTCTAATCCCGCTCTTTCCACAGCCCCGCGCCCGCCGACCGTAGAAGGGATTCCCCGTGATCACATAGGTGTCGTTTCCACCGACATCTTTGGCGCGCCAGGTAGGGGATGAGTGGCTATAAAAATCCGGTTTTGGAGCCAACCTATCAACTCCCTCGTTACGGTGGCCCGAGAAGAGAAGGAGACATCAACTAGCTGCACTCTGGTGCCGTCCACAGCAGCAACGATCATTTGCATGGACGCAAAAAGCTAAGTTGCGTGAAACCTTGAGTAATTCCCTTTTCTTTTATAAAGTTATTTTCCTCAAAAGATATCGCTCCTTGTATGGAAAACCTGCACGCGATGGGACCCTCCCGTTATTGGCAATGCCCTTGTTCTGTTTCGAGTCTGCTCAACAGTTCGAGCGGCCGCGTTGAGATCGGCAAGGTGGCCAATCCGCTATTGGCAACGCCCTTGTCCTGTTTCGAGTCCGCTCAATAGTTCAAGCGGCCGCGCTGAGAGCGGTAAGGTGGTTTGCCCGACAGCAAGCACACCCGGCAGGCCGCTAGGGATCCGTCCTCAAAGCGCTGCGGCGTGGGTTTACGCGCCGGCAAGCCTGACCAACTAAGCGTAGGGCGTACATACCAGGAAAGATCAAACAGGAAAATAGCATGCATTGTTGTGAAAAAGTACTGCAGAGTTATATTACATCAATTGTTGCTGCGGTTCTAACTTAAGATAAAATTGTCTTGGTCACGAACCCGCAGCGGCGATGAGAAATGGGGTGCCTAGTCCCGGCGCTGGCCCTCCACCCTCTGGACTCCGTCGATGCAGCTGATGATGGGCTCGATATGCTCCTTGAGCACCATGAGGTCTACATCCTCCGGCAAGCTCTCCAACGTGCCGGCGAAGTCGACGTTGGGGTTCCAGAACGCCACCTTGGTGAGCACCTTGGTCAGGGCACCTCGGCGGAGCCTCCGGGACTCATTAGCCAGATAAACTGCTCGATTGGAGCGGGGCCGCTCCAGGGCTCCGAGTACGCCCTCAAAGAACAGGGTCAGCCTGGCATTGGGGCTCACGTTCGGCTCTTGGGAGTACATGACGTCCGGCAGGCCCATGGCGGCTAGCTGTGCGGTGAGCCTCCCTGCGATGTCGACGAGGCGGCTGATCCAGAGGTGCACGCCCTTCGTGTACTCCTCATATTCAGCAGCACCATCCCTCCGCAGCCATTTCTCCTCCTCCAGGGCCTTGGTCAGGGTCTCCTCCCGGGCCTTGACCTCCGAAAGCGTGCCCTCCAGGCCATCCAGCTTCAGCTTCAGGTCGTTGATGGAGTCGTTGGCCTTGGAGAGTAGCTCGGCCTTGCCAAGGGGTGCGGCCTGCGCCTCCACCAAAGTGTCGTTGATCGTGTCCTTCTCCTTCATCAGCTCTAGGACCTATTTCTTCAGCCCATCCCACTCCACCACTAGCTCCTTCGCCTTGCCGCCGTGGACTAGGGCCTGAGCATCGAGTGCCTCCTTGTGCCTCTGCTCCAGCTCCTGGGTCCGCTACGTGACAAGCTTCTCGACCTCCGCATCCTTGCCGCAGAGTGTGGCGGTGAGCGCCTCCTCACGGGCAGCAAGGTCCTCCTCCTGGGAGTTCAGCAGAGCCAGGTGCTGTTGGCGAGCGGCATCGTCCCTGGCGGCCTGTTGCTTTGCTGTCTCCTGGGCCTTCTCAACGTGAGCCTGCTTCAAGATGAGTTCCTGTTTGCGCTCAGCCAGCTCGTCCTACGGAACCATGCCTGCGTCTCGCCGACACGCTCCTCAAGATTTGCCCCAGCGTTGTCCGCCGCGTCCATCCTGGATTTCACCTTGTCCAGGCGGGCACGATGGATCGCCTGGAGCTTCTGGAAGTTGGCGCTCATGGCCCGAAGAAGTTGCTCCTCTTGGGAACCGCCATCGCCAGGGCTCGGTTCGTCAACAACCTAGAGCCCGATGGTGGCGAGCTCCTCGTCGTCAAACACCTCCCCCTCGGCCGGTGCCCTGGTGCCCGCCGTCCCTGGGAGGCGGACGAACAGTCTGTCGCCCACCTTCAAGTACCTGCTCGGGTCGGGGGCCGGAGGGGAGGGAGGTTGGTCGCTGGCCACCTCTTCCTCAGTGTCAGCCCTGTCGGCCTCCCCAGCGGCAGCCTTGCCGGCCCCTTCGGCAGCGGCCTTGCTGGCCTCGCTGGCCCCTCCGGCAGCGTCCTTGCCGGCCTCCCCGGCAGGCCCCTTGGTGGCCTCCTCAGCGGTGGTCTTGGCGGCCTCCTCAACGGCGATCTTGTCGGCCTCGGCCTCGGCATCCTTGGCGACCTCTTCGATGACGGTGTCGATGTCCTCCTGGTCCACCGAAGGAGGGACTGGAAGCCAAGGAGAAGAATGAGGCGAGGCCAGCGTCAAGGTTCAAACAAGAAAAAGAACAGGGATGGGGAGCAAACAACTTACCCGCGCCGGGCTGAGAAGAGGTGGCGCCCTCCCCGCCAACATTCGTTGCCGGGATGGAACCACCGGCACCCAAGCTCGCCTCCTCCTCCTCCATGCGCGTGGGCTCGGTGGTGGATGCCCTTGCCAGGGACGCCCCTCGGGGTGGCGTGGTCGATGGGGGCAGCGTGTTGGGAGTGGCCCTCGGCGGCTCCTCCTCCTGCCGCTCTCCTCCTGCAAGCCCAGCAAGGTCAGCATCAAGAATTCACACCCCAATGCTCATCAGGGAAGGAGTGAGTAATAAACTCATGCTGGGGGCTGAAGCGGGGGCCGCACCAGGGGCTGTTGTCCAAGCTGATCTCCACCACCACCGGCGTGTGCGGAGTACCCGCCAGGGGCTTGTCGCTCGTCGAGTCCTTGGCCCTCTTCGCCGCCATCTGGGCCAGCGTCTCCGTGTCCCTGTGAAGATAACATCAAGTCAAGGGATGATAGCACAGGCGTGAGGTGAGGAGATGATGGGGGGCAAAATACTTACTCGTCCTCCACCTCCTCCTCCACTGGCTTCCTTTTCCTCTTCGGGCTAAAAGACACGAGGTCGAACTCGGCCTCCAGGGTACTGTCTGAAGGAGGGGGAGAAGGGGATGGGGTCCGGTGCCGCTTGGCCGAAGAGGAGGCGGCCGTTTTCTTCTTCGCTACCGACGTCTTCACCGCCTTCTTCACCGTCGCGGCTTTCATCGCCACGGCCCTAGTCTGGCGCATGGACTGCTCCTGAACCTGTTGCCGCTGTGCGGTCTTGCCGGGCCGGACCGGCTCCCCGGAGCTGGCCCCTCGTAGGACGCGCCTCTTCCCCGTGGCCGAGGGGTGATCAGCCTTGGCCGACTCCTCGCCCAAGTCTTTAATGAGGGGGCCCGACACCGGCGCCACTGTCCACCCCGGCAAACTCCGCCCACTAGGAGAGCTCCTTCTCTTCCACGGCCGCGTCGACCTCGTGCTCCACGGCGCCGACGCTGTCGGCCTCCTTGGCGAGCACCGCCTCCGCCGCCCTCGCAGCAATGTAGTCCAACTCCTCCTTGGTGGTGTCGCGGATGAGCACCTGCTCGTCGCGCACATAACTCTCCGACAAATTGTCGAAGAACGCTTGCGCCTCCTCTGCTTTTGGCTCATCCCAGAGCGGGTTAAGGCCATGCACGTCGAAGTCCGGCATCATGATGATGATGGCGGTCTGGCAAGAATTGTCGCTCAGGGGGACCAGTCCCGGCGGAAACCCAAACAAGGGCCCCTTGACAGCCTTGCCGGCCTTCGTGGCCCAGCTGGTCCTCTCAGCCCGGCCGTCGTCGCCCACATTGAGCTGAAAAAGCCTCTGGCAGAAATGGGCATGCCCCATCACCGTGAAATTGTGCTTCAGGCCAGGGCGGAGTGATGTAGGGTGGAACCCTAGATGGCCGATCTTTCACGAAAGGAGCGGATCCCAACGAGGAACGCGATGAACACGAGGGGAAACACGAGGGAAACACGAGAGGAATCACTCAACCAACAAGAATAGATCACACATGCGCTAGATCGATGAACACAAAGGTAAGATACAAGATCCAAAGTCAACAAAGGACGATACAAAGGTAATCGGTTCTTCTCCGTAAGGAGGTCTTGATGGGGGCCACCCAAGAGGGGGTCTTGAATCCAAGGTGATCTTCACCGAAGAGGGGCCGCAGTCTCTCTCGAGGAGGAGATCCATAATGGATGAGCAAAGCTCTATCTCAACTATGAGCTAAACCAATGCTAACCCTAAAATGTAGGTGGAGGGGTAGTATATATAGTCTAAGGGGCGAAGGGGTACATGGGCTTTCGGCCCGGATACACTGCACGCAGGCAGGAGGGGCCGGATGTCCGGGCGACGACCGGATGTCCGGGGCTTCACGATGGGCCGGATGTCCGGGCAGGGAGGCCGGATGTCCGGGCTAACGAGGTTCAGCTTCAGGACGTTCTGTGATGGGCGCCGGATTTCCGGGAGCTGGGCCGGATGTCCGGTGGCTCGCGACGGGCCGGATGTCCGGGCCTGGGGGGCGGATGTCCGGGCTGACTTGGCCGACTTTGGTGCTCTTTGGATAGCCGATGCCGGATTTCCGGGGCAGGGGCCAGATGTCCGGGACATGTCCGGATGTCCGGCTGCCGGGGCAGCTGGCTCTTCTTCCTTCTCCTTCCTTCGCTCCCGCGCACACTTGGCCTTGGTCCTTGGCCTCTCCATGGTCTCCTCGGGTGTACCTGAGTATTCACAAGGTCCGCACTTGAAGTAGCATCCATGTCTTACATGCGGAAAGGGAAGATTCGGAAAGGAGCGAATTCACCTTAGGTCCAATGGCGTAGGCTCGAGTGTACATGGGGATGATCGCCGGATGCTCCGCATCATCTCCCCTCCCTTGGGAAAGATCCGACCTCGGATTGAAATCCTCATCACCATGGAAACGGTTGTCGTGGACGGACTTGTAATTGGACGGAGTGGAAGTCATGGCGCAATCTCAGTACTCCAAGGTGTCTCCGGAGTGGTACACATACAAAAAGAGCAAACACAAGCGACACTCGGAAATACAATGGTTAGCGCACACAAGGTGTCCATCATGTAAGAATGAGTCCGTGAGGCAAGATTATTCATGGCAAAGTGCATGAAGCTTATCAAGATGATATAGAATGACATGCAAAGCGTTCATGGGAGCAAAAGCATTCATTGTGCACACAAATGTGTTGTGAATATGATCAATGCAACCACGGTGCAAAATGATGTCATAGTGAGACGGTTTATCAATAGCATGAATGTGGCAATGGATGCTCAATGTGAGTATGTGATCATGCAATTGATGGTAGGAAATATGATCATGATGTATGAATATGCCATAAAGAAAGATCACAACAAATTTGCTAAGGAAGTGCATAAGCTCATATATCATGGATGACATCGGAATAGGTGCAACAAGACAAGCATAATGTGTGTCAATCCATGCATAGGGTGCAAACTTGTGGTGAGTATGATATGTCCATCGAGCATGACATGTATGAGCACAATCAACAAATATGAAGGTGTGGGTGCAATGTGTCAAAGGAGTGTTGATGTACCAATGCTCGATGTCGTGGCATGAGTGGAGGTTCGAAGGTGCATCCAATAAGTCCGAGTGCTCCTCAATGTGAAGGTCCATAGAGCCAATCTCCGATGTCGCTCCTTCGTTCGCGAGATGTAACATGTAGACAACAAGAAGGAGACAACAATGAAAGAATGACCCATTCAATATGCATATTTGAGAATGACTCAAAGGGAATGAGTTCACCTTTATGAGCATGTCAAAAATGTTGTTGTTGCACATCATGTACGCCTTCACATAACCAATGTGTCTCGTGATGGTACCGCCTTGTGAATTCTTCAAAATGAAAGAACATGACAAACACTCAGAAAAACAAATGAGGTTAGTGCAAATGCAAGACCTATCATTCGAGGGGCGAGATACCCAACAAGTGTTTTCATCATTCTTATCATAAGAAAGGACAAGGTGTGGTATGGTATGAAAGCATAAGATGCAACCATAACCAAAGACAATAGGCTTAAACAAGAAAGCACGCGTCACCAGTAATATGTACAAGTCTCCAAGATCAATAAGCATAGCATGGGTGCACTCACTACAATGGCATATGAGATGTGCAACTAATGGAGACAAGTGACAATAATCAAGATATATCATGTGAGAGGCATGAGCATATATGTCATCAACCCAAGAAAGCGAGTAATGGAACATGGGTGATGCAACCAAGCAAGTAATCATAGTGATCAAGTCAAGCAAGCTAGTAGTGCGAAGATGCAATGTACTAGAAGGAATCATGGCAAGCATGTCATGTGTGCAAATAGTGGTCATGAATAATGCACAAGACATATCACAAGCATGAAAGCAAGATATGAGCAATATATCATTAATGTATTGGCAAGAAGTCCTATGTAAATAGCAATGGAACATCATGACTCTCCCAACACAAGAATCAACAATAGCATGAGGCACATGATAAACATGGCAATAGCAAAAAGGATCTCCACCAAACATGCAAGTACACATAGGAGTAGCATAATGGTGAATCATGGGTAGATGCAAGCAAGGGTCACAATTGCATGGCAAAATCATAGAAAGTGGCATAGCATGCAAAGTGAACACGGGAAAATGGGCATAACGTAACAAGTGATATATAGCCCAAAGCCGTGTGAGAGCCAAGTAAAAGGAATGCGCGAAGTCGTTGCGCGAAGGGAATGGTGGGAAGGACAATCCACGGGATCCCAAATTGTCGTTGCTCTCAAGAGCTCGTTTCGTCAACTCTTGGGATTGAGAGGTTGACGAGTATACGTGAGTACCTACACAAAACAAAGACAAAGGGAAAATTGTGTGTGCGTGGTATATGTACACATCATCCATCATGATGCGCACGTGCCAGTGTTGGTTAGCACAAAATAGCCAATGCTCAAATAAATGAGATGCATGATATAGAAACATGTCATCCATCATGATAGCTTTGTTGTTATGTATAGCATAGTGGAGACTCAAATTGTGTAATGCATCATGGGAAATATGTAGAGCATTGTTATTCATGGAATGCATATGGTGCAAAAAATTATGGGAATCATGCAAAGTATGGAATGCATCAAAATCTCCTAATATGTATGAGGAAACTATGGGGGTCTCCTCATGAGCGTTAATGGAAACATCACATGGAGAATATTGAAAACATCCAAAACAATGCATATTTGGAACAATGTGATCATGGCATGGTATAGTAGATGAATTGCGTAAATCATGTAAAGGAAGCATAGCAATATCATCACATGAAAAACAAAAGCCAATGACCATCATCTCGTCATCTATGCCATAAGTGCAAATGGGATTTATTTTAATGGGGCATGCATAGTTACTATGTTGAGATTGAAATGATGCAATACGGGAGATCTCACTCATATCATATGACAAGTTCAATGGATTGTCAAACATGAAGTGACCAATAGTATTTTCACAAGATATCCTATGGAGCATGGCATCACAACTAGGAAAATCAACATGCTCATCATCATATTCATCATAAATGGGTAAGTCAAGACATGAAGAAGTCGCACTAGCATGAAGCATTGGAATAGGTGGATCAACATCATGCAAGCAATCATTGGTAAGATAGTCCACTTGTGGGACAAGAGAAGCACCATCACCTATGTTACCTTTGGAGCGTAGCTCATGTGTTGTAGGTGAGGTTGCAACTTGATTGTACCATGTGGGGGGTTCATCATCGTCCACCATGGCCATCGCTTTTCCCATTCGAGGCATGGACTCATCGAGGATAGGCGTGTCTTCATGTAGGAGACCTAGCACCAAAGAATAAAACACACTCGGAGTAGAGGGTAAGTCGTTAGAAATCACAGTGGCCTCACATGCCATGTCAACTACCTCACTCACTAAGTGTTGTGGCTCACTCGCTCCCGGTATGATGCTCTCACTCATATGGTTGGTGGAGTCACTCAAATGGCTCTCAACCTCACATAGGATGTGTGGCATGCTCTCAAGTGTGGGGCTAGTGGTGGTCACACTCATCCTCTCATGGGAAATGCACTCAATGTCACATATGGGGGAGTCACTCATGTCACTCATGGTGGGGTGGCTCTCCTCACATGGCAATTGGGGCATCTCTTCATATGTGGGCGTCGGAGAGATGTTGGTGTAAATGTCTCCATGCTCAATCATGTCGTAGTCGTAGCCGTGGATAAAGGCTGAAGATGGCACATCATCACTCTCCTCTAAGACCAAAGATAAGGTCTCATGGGCGCTCTCGTAGCTTGACTCGGAGTATGAGTCCAATATGGGCGGCGCCTTGATGTTGTTGAAGAGGTTCATGCTCGTAGCCGTAGTCGAAGGGGATGGCCCTTGCTCGACCTTCTTGTTGCCGTCTTGTTGTTGGAGGCCCATATGATGTGGCACCTCGTAGCTCATCTCCATGACCGAAGGGAATTTCCCATGCTCGGCCATCTTCCTTGAGGGGCTTCCGAAGATGGAAGTGTCGCCCTCGCGCGTAGGTGGTCGCCTTGTTGTTGAAGATGTCGATGTAGGTGAACTCATGGGAAGTAGGCGAAGATGACGTACGTCCAAAGGCAAAGATGCCTTGATAGCACTTGGCGAAGATGCCGAAGTGGTTGGTGTAGCCATAGCTCCGTTTTGGTGGTGCTCGTCTCGCGGTCTTCTCTTATGCTCATAAAGCTTGGACTTGGCGTGAAGTATGGCTTGTTGGGACTTGTGCATTTGCGCTTGTGGAGCATCTTCATGATGGTGGTGTCGTTGTCGCGCTTGAGCTCGTAGTAGATGTCATTCGTCGTCGTCGTGCACATGATGCTTCGAGGTGACTTGCCCTTCATGACGATGTGGATCACGAGCGTGATGGTGGTCGCCATGTAGATGTGGACGTGGACGACTTGCGCTTGCATCGCATGGGCGCTCCGAAGATGATCGACTTGCTCGCCGCCGCCTTGAGGATGATGAAGGGGAAGAAGACTTGTAGTCGGCCACCATGTCCCGTAGTTGATCCTTTAGCTCGCCCAACTTGGTGTTGATGTAGTCCCTTTTCCTTGCTTCGGAGTGTCGTATGTCGATGGCGATGTTGTCGAGGATCTCTTGCAAGGTAGATTGTGCACCTTGCATTTCGTGTTGTAGTCCGAAGATGGACATTTTGGTGATGTAGTTGTTCGTGCCGCCGTTGTTGTCGAAGACCGGAGATGAAATGCCTTGCCTATCCATCACAAGACTCGACCAAATATGAGTGGGAGAAAGAGAAGAACTTATACCAAATGTACCTTGACCGATGTTGAAGATGGATCAATGATCACTCAATGTGTCACAAGGAAATAGCACAATTGGTACAAATTTTTGTCGGTTCTCACACCTACACAAATAAGGCTTATGGTGGAGCTCGGTGAGGATAGTGGCACAAAAATTTGATGCAAAATGTTAGCAAGAGTCAATAATGTTGAAAGAGAATCACAAAGTCGCAAGTGAAACAAGTAGACCAATAGCAAAGAATGGCACACGGAAACACACACACGGATAGATAAATGGGGTCGTGCAACCAAGGAATGAGCACAAAATGTGGAGTCCACGGAAAACGCTCGTGTTGCACAACTCAAGGGAGACGCTAGCACGATTGCTCTATAGGCGGATACGACACTTGTGCACAACCTATGATATGCAAAATGGATAAACTTCTGTCCCAAGTATGCTATGTATGTATGGTTCCCGGTGTTTCTCTCAAGATGATCCAAGATGATCGGATATGACAATCTTATATGCATTGTGGTATGATGCTATGGCACTTGCTTACAAGCTCTTTGCTCGTTCTCTTTTGCTTAAAAGCTTATTCTTTTTTTGTATGTATAGCCACTTTGCGAAATGCACAAACCAAGATAGCAATTGTGTATATGCGGGAACAAACTTGTGACACAAGGGATGATATGATACCAATATGATAAGGTATGTATGCAATGGGAGGTATAGATCACTAATGTGCACAAGTAACGTTGCCGGCAATACTCAAATGGCTAGTCTCGATAGGCAAGTGACGCAAAATGGGCTAGGGGTTATCAATGCAATTGCAAGGGAATATACAATGGAGGGATACCACGATACCAAGATGATATGGAGGTTACCGTCCGAGACGATGATGAGTAGCGGTGTTCTTGATGTAGATACCAAGATGATGGAGACTCGTCCCTAAGTAGCTGAAACACCTTAGGAAACGGAAAAACCGCGAACTCGAAATCTCAAATGTCAAATGTCAAATGGTGTTAGCGGGAATGCAGTGGTAGTTTTGCGGAAACTCAATGGGATTGCGGAAATGCAATGATGGGGTTTTGAGACGCAATGCGGAAATGGAGGGTAAGGTGGTGAACTATACACGGTGTCGGAGTTGGAAGCACGGTCCCTAAGTAGCCGAAACACCTTAGGAGACACATCTCACAACACAAACAAAATTGGGTTAAGTTGGGTTGGTGGAAGTGTATGGTGGGTAAGCCTATACAGAAGTTATGGTGGCGGTTGATGAAGCAATCGTCCCTAAGTAGCCGAAACACCTTAGGAGACTCGAATCACAACTCAAACAACCACTAATGCTATAGGGAACAAATTGGGTTAGGTTGCGGAAGTCGGTGGTGGTTATGCGGAAGTTATGGTGGAAGCCCTAGGCAAAGATGCCAAAATGCCAAAAATTTAATGGAGTCAAATGGTGATGTAACCTATCTAGATGGGTAGAGGATGTCAATAGCTACTCAACGAGCTAAAGAACGCGAAAATCGGACTCCGGATGTGAAAGTTATGGTCAAAACGGTGAAACGGGAAAGCTGAAATGTACCGGGGCCGGATGTCCGGGGTGGAGCCCGGATTTCCGGGGCTGTCTGTCCAGGACCGAGCAGATTTGGCGATCCAGGAGCCGGATGTCCGGCTTGGCGACCGGATGTCCGGCCAGATGGCCCGGATGTCCGGCCTGAGGCCCGGATGTCCGGCCCGACGAATCCAGATCTCGTTTGGGGCTGAAATTTTCGAATTGGGGGCGGAAATTGATGATTCCAACGGCAAAATTGGAGAGATTTCATGGATGGAAAGTGGGGAAACTTGGGGATATGCTAGATCCACCTGAAACTAAGCAAATCCACGGATCAAAATCAACAAAACATCATCAAACGAACAAAACACAAAAAAATTGGGGGCTATTTTTTGGTGGGGATTTTCGAATTTGGGACAAAATCAACAAAACTAGGCTAGAAAACACAACGGGGAGGCTCCAAATTCGTGATAAACCTAAGCTCTGATCCAAGATGATATAGGGTGGAACCCTAGATGGCCGATCTTTCACGAAAGGAGCGGATCCCAACGAGGAACACGAGGGGAAACACGAGGGAAACACGAGAGAAATCACTCAACCAACAAGAATAGATCACACATGCGCTAGATCGATGAACACAAAGGTAAGATACAAGATCCAAAGTCAACAAAGGACGATACAAAGGCAACCGGTTCTTCTCCGTAAGGAGGTCTTGATGGGGGCCACCCAAGGGGGGGGTCTTGAATCCAAGGTGATCTTCTCCGAAGAGGGGCCGCAGTCTCTCTCTCGAGGAGGAGATCCGTAATGGATGAGCAAAGCTCTATCTCAACTATAAGCTAAACCAATGCTAACCCTAAAACGTAGGTGGAGGGGGAGTATATATAGTCTAAGGGGCGAAGGGGTAAATGGGCTTTCGGCCCGGATACACTGCACGCAGGCAGGAGGGGCCGGATGTCCGGGCGACGGCCGGATGTCCGGGCAGGGAGGCCGGATGTCCGGGCTAACGAGGTTCAGCTTCGGGACGTTCTGTCATGGGCGCGGATTTCCGGGAGCTGGGCCGGATGTCCGGTGGCTCGCGACGGGCCGGATGTCCGGGCCTGGGGGCCGAATGTCCGGGCTGACTTGGTCGACTCTGGTGCTCTCTGGATAGCCGATGCCGGATTTTCGGGGCAGGGGCCAGATGTCCGGGACATGTCTGGATGTCCGGCAGCTGGGGCAGCTGGCTCTTCTTCCTTCTCCTTCCTTCGCTCCCGCGCACACTTGGCCTTGGTCCTTGGGCTCTCCATGGTCTCCTCGGGTGTACCTGAGTATGCACAAGGTCCGCGCTTGATGTAGCATCCATGTCTTACATGCGGAAAGGGAAGATTCGGAAAGGAGCGAATTCACCTTAGGTCCAATGGCGTAGGGTCGAGTGTACATGGGGATGATCGCCGGATGCTCCGCATCACGGAGCCTAATGACGTCAGCCGCGTTCCTGTAGTCCCAGGCCGGCCTCCCCTTGTTATGAAGTGGGGCAATCGGGCGGCGGATGAAATCAGCCCCAATCATCTCAAGGGTGAGCCCGGCCATGGTGAAGTGATGGATCCTGGTGGTGGCGACCGAGAGCTTCTTGTCGTTGGTGTCGAGGTCGCTCCAGTCCCTGCGGCGGGTTGGCGGGCTCTGACGAACTCAGCAGAACTCCTGCGAATCCTCCTCCTTGATCCAGAGCCACCGGCCCCGCCACTCGTCCCGCATCTCCTTCTGGGCACCCTCCGGGTACGTGCCCTTCTCCTGGGACCAAGAGATCCAGGCGATGCACCCTGAAATGGCGTCCCCTGACTGGATGTGCGGATAGAAGTAGTGGCGGAAGAACGCTGTACTAGGGAGCACTCCGGCAAAGCCCTCATAGAGATGGCCAAAGAAGGCCATGCACGCCACGTCATTCGGCGTAAAGTCGAGGAGGTGCAAGCCATAGGTGTGCATGATGTCGTTGAAGAAATCGGAGAAAGGGGGCAGAGCCCGCAAGAAAAGTAGTCGACAAAGAAAGGGTACCGGTTTGGGTCGGCCTTGGCGAAATTCGCGGGGATGATGCGCGTGGAGGGGTGCCCGTCGTCGCCTTCCCCACAGGGGCCTGATGTAGTCCCTGAGGTGGACCACATCGACCGTCGAAGGGAAGTGGGCATGCTACGTCCGAAGCGCCGCCAGCTCGCTCTCCGGCGCCTCCTTCTCCCCGGTGTCCTCGGCCACTCCCTTGCCCTTCCTGGTTTTGGGTGCCATGGCGGCTGGGAGAGCGTGAAGAATCAAGAGCAATGGGGGCGTGGAGGTGGCGAGTAAAGACGAGAGCTCCGAATCTTTCGCTTGAGGAAGGAGAAAGGAACGGCGGTTCTGAGATTGGAAAAGACGTAGAGGGTAAATGAGCAGCGCACATGCGGTTTTTCCTTTTTATGGGGAAGGCGCGGGCCGCCTCTTTACCATTTACCATGATGAGACGCGTGCGTGCTGCAACCGCCCCACGCACGACCCCCACATCATGCATTCAACGCGGGTCGTGGGGAAGCACAACATGCGAGGGAAGTTACTGCAGTAAAACTCAGCCCCGCATGCCCGTGCACCGTTTTGGGCCTAGCCCAACAACGCGTCGCGCTTATGTGTGGCCCAGGCCCGGGGGCTCCTGTCGGTGTACAAAAGTAGGGGCCCTCTTTGTACCCCTTTACTTGTGCACGGGCAGTTAGAGCCGCACCTACGGCTACACTTAGCGGGGCAGAGGAAGGAAGCAAAGTCGCAAGACTACCAGAGCAGCGCTCAAGACCAGAAGCATGAAGACCAGAAGGGCGAGGTGAACTCCCCCGGCAAGGCCCTTGCCGGGGCGGCCTTCACGGCCCCGGCAAGAGCCTTGCCGGGGCAACTTACCCAACACTAGCGAGGCCACCACCCTTGAGCCTGAGAGTTCCGACACCATCAACAAACGTTGGAACCAAGGCTCGGGAGGCGCCTCCATGGTGGAATGCAGATCTTTGTGAAGACAAAGGGCCTACAAGGCCTAGATGGGAACCAGAAGACAGGACAATAGCAGGGCTCCTTGCCGAGGATGCCCACGGGGCCCCGGCAAGGCTCCTGCCGAAGATACCCACGAGGCCCCGGCAAGACTCCTTGCCGAGGCCGCCCACAAGGCCCCGGCAAGACTCTTGCCGAGGGCGCCCGTAAGGCCCCGGCAAGGCTCTTGCCGAGGGCGCCCGCAAGGCCCTGGCAAGACCCTTGCCGGGAATATCAGGAGGACCGCGGCAAGGCCTTGCCGCCCCGTCGCCGCCCCACCTCGGCGGCCGACCCACCAACTAAGCCAGTACCCACGTGGCAATACATGGCTCCTAATCCAACTAGTCAAGCACCTGCGTGGTGGCATGCAGATCTTCGTGAAGACCCTGCCACCGCACCAGCTCAGCAGCCTGCCAGCCTACATAGCGCTGCATGCCTCGTTGGCCTGGACGCATGTCGGAGCAAGGCGAAGCGGCGACGGACGGGACGGGCTTCACTGCCATCCCCAATAAAGCAAGAAGACACCTAAGTAGCGCATTTAATGCGTTTTGTCATGTGATGTTAGGCGATAAGCTCGATTATTGTACAACTTTACACCTCCTGTGTGCTACTGTGGTAGCCCCTTCGACTATAAAAGGAGGCCCGAGGCGTACTGAGAGAGGATTCATAATTTTTGGACCCTGCACACTTTGTAGCTAGTCCAAGAACACCAGATAAATGCAAACCAGCATGAGTAGGGTATTACGCATCACTTGCAGCCTGAACCTGGATAATTCCTCCGTGTTGGTCTTCTAATCCCGCTCTTTCCACAGCCCCGCGCCCGCCGACCGTAGAAGGGATTCCCCGTGATCCCATAGGTGTCGTTTCCACCGACACTGAGCTAGAGGGAGACCTAAGTCAATGTAGCTCCCTAGTGGAGGAGTCAGAGGCAGATGCCCTATCTTATTCACCCATCAAGGTGCTTGCTCTAACTTTCCAAGGTTATATTGGTCGCACATATCTTGCAACTGATGCTTTGCATTGCTTCTAGTTTGTTGCACTGCCATTAGCTTAGTTTACACATCGTGTATGTGAATACGCCCTGCCTATCCATTTTTAGTACATATTCCATCTGTCATCATACCATATTTATCCATTCAAATGTTGTTCTTGTGTATCAGATGTTCAAAAGGAAGAGGGCGATTGTTGATCGCGGAGGAGCATGAGCAAAGTATTTGGAAAAGGTAGTGACACCTGATACATCAAATAGCCCATTAGGTGTAGTTGCAATATCACCTGACCGACAAAACACCCCAACTCTAGCAGACTCTAGCCCTACTACACTGGTCATTTCGGATGCCCCAACTCAGCACACCCCAACTGCAACAAACAGTATGATGATGCTAGTTGACCTAGCACCAGCTCTACGATGCAAAACCCCCATTCCAGCAAAGAGTACACCAAATCCAGTTAACAAATCCCTTTTTGAACCAGAGAGAGCCCCAATTGCAGCAAATAGGACCCCTGTTCCATTTCTTCCCAGTTTAGAAGATGAAGCTTATATTGTTCTCAGGGACTTTGTGCGCATCTTTCCTTCATGGAAAGATTATACTGCACACACAGATCAATTTCCAGTCTTCCTCCGCAACTTACACGTAAGTAATGTACTAATGTTATTCATGGTAATAGGTGAGGACCAAACTGGATTGTCAAGAAGAGCAAGGGTTGGTTGCGCTTTTCAAGCGCTCGTTGATGAAGTATCGTTCCTACCTGAGGCAAGCGCACTTCGATGGCAAGCCTCTAAACGAAATTTCTGTAAAGTCTCCGGTGCTACATTTATCAGATAGTCACTGGAATAATGTTGTTACACATGGTCTCGTCTGTAGCGTAAGGTACTGTCTATGATATCACATCACAATTTGAACTACATTTCTGCATTTGCCTTAACATCTCACTTGTACGAAACTGTTAGCATAAGAACATTCATTCTCAAGGGACCACAGAATCTCGCAACTATACTGCACACTGCATTGCTCTTGTGAGTACCTCTTGCCCTGTATGACCATACTTACTTTCATAGCTTTTTGATTATGTAGCATCACTGCACATGTTAGCCTTGTTATCGTCCATTTGGTGGACATTATAAGATCCGTATGGACTCTTACATAAATTTAGAATCAACCCAATGCTTTTGAAGAGGTTTAGCTCTGCAGTCCTCTTGTAAGGACTGAATGTCATCTATCACTGTACTTACATTAACAGCTACTCCCTCCGTCCCATAATATAAGAACGTTTTGTATAATACACCAGTGTTCAAAACAATCTTGTATTATGGGAAGAAGGATTGCTTCATTGTGTAGCATTCTGCATCTTATCTCCCTTGCCCACCATTTACTAAAAAATATCAGATCCATATTTAATCTTACCAAAAAGTTGAATACACAGACAATGCCAGTGCAGAAGTGTAGCCCATTGCTCTTGTCAGTACATTTTGTCCTGTAACGCTTGTACTTCCAGGGATTGCTAGTTGATTATGTAGCATCAATCTGCATCTTATCTTCATTATCCTCAATCCCTTCCAGTATTATCATATCTATAATTACTCTCTACAAAATGTAGAGTACATGCAATGCTTACGAAGAAGATTATGTGCTGAAATTCTTGAGTTATCCTTCCCTTGACATGGAGAAGGGCATTATAAAGCCGGTGTTAACTGTTAATGTAAGCCAGTCCTTCTAAAGCCTTTATCCTCAACTGCTGTTTAATTTGCTCATACTCCCTATCGTTTACTACTGTTTAGTTTGTTGTTTCCATCAAAATGCATGTTGCAACAACCGTAAGTTCCAAGTTTTACTTGTAAAACCAAATTCCTTATTCATACCATGCGCATTACTCAATACTCACTATATGTATGCTTGTTTCTGTGGATCTATAATCCAGTGTGTGGTGAAGCAGCCCACATTTGCACCTTGTCATCTCCTATTTTATCTTACTGATGTGGTTGATGATATGAACAACATGCCATGCACATTAACCACAATAGATACAATGATTGTCTTTGCCCTTCATCTATGCTTGCTATGTTGACATGGTAATCCAGTAGTGTGGTGAAGCTCCCCGCATTATGAACAATGCCAAATTATGGTATTGATATTTTTGAACTTACTCTTTATTTTCTAATTTGAAATTGGATGGAATTGAGAGCACAGTTATCATCTTTGTTTATACACGTGCAAAACTTGTCATCTCTCTGCTTATTTCAGGGTGATATGCCTAATGGCATGCACAAGTCTGCTGAAGGCTGTGACACAAATCCAACATATATTCCAGCAAAGTAGGCAAAACATCTTGAAGATAGCGAGACAACCCCAAAGTATTGTCTTGATGTTGTGTTCAAGTTACTTGAGACTAGCAGTCAGACAAGCTCACAGAATTCACCGTCTGAATCAGTTTGACTTCTTCAGTCCCAAGTTCTAGCAGAAAGGCATTCTGCAACTCAACTTCGACTTGAAGTCCTATCTCTAAGAAAGATTGCGGAGAACACCAATGAGAACCTCATTGCTAAACAGCTACACCTGGAAGCTATGACCGACATGCTAGGCCGGTCTCATAGCCTTTCTCAGCAGCTTGCGCAGCAGTTCCCGCGCATGGCTAACCTTTCTTGAACTGTCTTGGAAGTGGTCTCGGTTAAGTATTATTTTGTTACGTTGCAATGGTGCCCAGTTTTTGTAATCTTCTTCTTCGTTGCGCTTTATGGTCACTGGTGGTGAACTTCGATGCCCAGTGGATGTAATATACCATAAATCCTTTATTGTATAGTGCAGGTTTATTCTAAGTTACTATGCCGTAATTTCTTTATTGTATAGAGTAGGTTTGTTCTTAATTCCTACTTGTTACTGCCATCATTCGCTATCTGAAAAAATCTGATGTAGTCGACTGGGCCAAAACATTCGCCTCTAACGGTGCCTAGTTTTTAGCGGGCCACAATTGTGTCGGCCTGCATCTTTCTTGGGCCCGAATGGCCATTGGGGCCTTCACACTTTGCGCCAGGCCCACAACTTACTCCGGCCTATATTCGGCCCAAATTTTAGTTGGGCCTTTTGTGGACCCAACGCTTAGTTTGGCCCATGTAACGTTGGGCCATTAACATGCTGAATATTCTGGTGGCCCGTTATGGCCCAGAAGAATCCATGGGCCTTTAGCAGGCCGAAATTCATGTTGGGCCTCAATTTTCACTAGTCGTCGACGGGCCTTCAGCAGGCTGAAAGGTAGACCGAGCCTTTTTTGGCCCAGTTATATGACGGGCCGTTACTAGGCCGAAACATATTTCGGGCCTTAGTTGGCCCACAGATATCATGGGCCTTTAAGAGGCCGAAAGCTTAGTACAGGCATCAACAGGCCGAATTATACGACAGGCCTTTAACAAGCCCAAAGTCACGTTGGGCTGAACTATTGCCACCTTTATCATGGGCCTTTAGTGGGCCGGATGTTGCGTCAGACCATATATGGCCCATGGGCAGCACGGGCCATTCCCAGGCCAAAAGACACACCGGGCTGAAATGGGCCCATGTCTACATCGGGCCTCTAACAGGCCGAAAGTCACTGGGCCATAATTGGGTCCAAATATTCGGCGAACAATTAACGGGCCAGATCTGGCTACGGGCCGTAAATGGGCCTTATTAAACATGCCGTTATTGGGCTGGCCCACTAGTACTTGAGTAATTACTACGGGCCTTTGACTGAGCCGACCTTTTTAACCTATAGGGGCCTTTGTTGGGCCGTGCCACGTGTCGACGTATCATAGGCGCCTCCTGTCCAATGAATGGATGACATCTATCCCAACGGTGAGCCAACACGTGTTTCCTCCGGCCAATGACAATTTTACACGTGGAAAATCCTCATTGGTCCGGGCTGTTAACGGGTTATCGGATCCAAAACTGGACCCCATAGCTTAACGGCGACCCGTTACGGTGGATGCCACGTGTCGATCACCTTGACGAAAGCACTTCTATGACGCGCGATTTATCGTCATGGAAGTGGACACTTCCGTGATGATAATTTTGGTAATGTCATCGAACACTTCTACGACAGCACATGTATGACTATCTTGATTCTGTCATAAAATCGTCATGGATGTACATGCATGACAGAAAACGTGACCTACTATGACAAACACATGTCATCACGGAAGTGTCTTTTTTTGTAGTGGTAATGAAAGTGGGAGCAATTAGCTCGAGTAGCTCCATACAGAGCATTGTAGACATAGAAATTTGCAAAATACATACGGATCTGAATGTGACAGGCCCGATGAGTAAACCTCTCTCACAAGAAAAACATTATCACACCTTAGTACACTTTGGGTGTTAATCACATGGCGATGTGAACTAGATTATTGACTCGAGTGCAAGTGGGAGACTGAAGGAAATATGCCCTAGAGCCAATAATAAAGTTTTATTTTATTTTCCTTATTCATGATAAAGGTTTATTATTCATGCTAGAATTGTATTGATCGGGAACCTAAATACATGTGTGAATACATAAACAAAACATCGTGTCCCTAGTGAGCCTCTACTTGACTAGCTCGTTGATCAAAGATGGTTAAGATTTCCTAACCATGGACATGAGTTGTCATCTGATAATGGGATCACATCATTAGGAGAATGATGTGATGGAAAAGACCCATTCGGTAGCTTAGCATAATGATCGTTCAGTTTTATTGCTATTGTTGTCTTCATGTCAAATACATATTCCTTCGACTATGAGATTATTCAACTCCCGGATACCAGAGGAATGCCTTGTGTGCTATCAAACGTGATAACGTAAATGGGTGATTATAAAGATGCTCTGCAGGTATCTTCGAAGGTGTTTGTTGAGTTGGCATAGATCGATATTATGATTTGTCACTCCGAGCATCGGAGAGGTATCTCTGGGCCCTCTTGGTAATACACATCATAATCTTGCAAGCAAATGACTAAAGTGTTAGTCACGAGGTGATGTATTACAGAACGAGTAAAGAGACTTGTCGGTAACAAGATTGAACTAGGTATGAAGATACCGACGATCGAATCTCGGGCAAGTAACATACCAATGGACAAAGGGAATAACGTATGTTGTCATTACAGTTCGACCAATAAAGATCTTCGTAGAATATGTAGGAGCCAAAATGAGCATCCAGGTTCCACTATTGATTATTGACCGGAGAGGTGTCTCGGTCATGTATACATAGTTCTCGAACCCGTAGGGTCCGCACGCTTAACGTTCGATGACGATAGTGTATTATATGAGTTATGTGATTTGGTGACCGAATGTTGTTCGGAGTCCCGGATGAGATCATGGACATGACGAGGAGTCTCTAAATGGTCGAGAGGTAAAGATTGATATATAGGACGATAGTATTCGGACAGCGGAAGTGTTCCGGAATGTATCGGGTATTTATCGGAGTACCAAGGGGGTTACTAGAACCCCTGGGGGAATATATGGGCCATATGGGCCATCAGAGGGGAGCACATCACCCCACAAGGGGTGGCGCACCCCCCTGTGGCAGGTGTCCGAATAGGAGAAGGAGAAGAGGGGGTTCGCCACTCCTTCCTTCTCTTCTTCCCCCTTCCTATCTTCTCCGGTGGAAAAAGGAAGGGGGGCACTTGGGGAAGCCCGAAGTAGGATTCAGATCCTACTTGGGGCGTCCCCTAGCTGCCTCTCCTCCCCTTCCACCTATATATATGTGGGAGGGGCGCCAAGAATACACAGCATCAATTGTTAGCCATGTGCGGCGCCCCCTCGACGGTTTAAATTTACACCCCCGGTCATATTCTCATAGTGCTTAGGCGAAGCCCTGCGAGGATCACTTCACTGTCACCATCACCACGCCGGCGTGCTGACAGAACACATCTACAACATCGACACCTTGCTGGATCAAGAAGGCAAGGGACGCCACCGAGCTGAACGTGTGCATAACTCAGAGATGTCGTACGTTCGGTACTCGATCGGTGGAGCGCGAAGAAAATTTGACTACATCAACCACGTTGTGAAATGCTTCCGCTTACTGTCTACGAGGGTACGTAGACACACTCTCCCCCTCGTTGCTATGCATCTCCATGGATAGATCATTGCGTGTGCGTAGAATTTTTTTTGTTTTCCATGCAACGTTTCCCAACAATTAGAGGAAGCTCCAAAACTTGTATGATCAATAGAGCAAAACTCCCTAGTATATATAGGTTGGAGGAGGAGGAGGGGGCAACCATGAAGGAGGAAAAGACCCTCCTTGGGGCTCTGGCCAAAGGGGGAGGAGTAGGACTCCTCTTCAAGTCCAATTCGGCCCCTCAAAAGGCAAATTCCTCCGCAAGTCCATTTCCTCCACCTCTTGGCCATTTTAGGCCCGTCGATATTTAAATTAAATATAAAATTTTCTAAATACTTCTAGACCATTTTTTAACATCTCTGGAAATATTTTCCACCTATATATAATATATCGGGAATACCTGGTATTACCCGATATTTGAAGGAAATATGCCCTAGAGGCAATAATAAAGTTGTTATTTTATATTTCCTTATTCATGATAAAGGTTTATTATTCATGCTAGAATTGTATTGATCGGAAGCCTTGATACATGTGTCAATACATAAACAAACACGGTGTCCCTAGTGAGCCTCTACTAGACTAGCTCGTTGATCAAAGAAGGTTAAGGCTTCCTAACCATGGACATGAGTTGTCATTTGATAATGGGATCACATCATTAGGGGAATGATGTGATGGACAAGACCCATCCGTTAGCTTAGCATAATGATTGTTCAGTTTTGTTGCTATTGATTTCTTCATGTCAAATACATATTCCTTCGACTATGAGATTAGGCAACTCCCGGATACTGGAGGAATGCCTTGTGTGCTATCAAACGTCACAATGTAACTGGGTGATTATAAAGATGCTCTACAGATATCTCCGAAGGTATTTGTTGAGTTGGCATAGATCGAGATTAGGATTTGTCACTATAAGTATGGGAGAGGTATCTCTGGGCCCTCTCGGTAATACACATCATAAGCTTGCAAGCAAACGACTAAGGAGTTGGTCACGAGGTGATGTATTACTGAACGAGTAAAGATACTTGCCAGTAACGAGATTGAACTAGGTATGAAGATACCGACGATTGAATCTTGGGAAAGTAACATACTGATGGACAAAGGGAATTACTTTTGTTGTCATAACGGTTCGAACGATAAAAATCTTCATAGAATATGTAGGAGCCAATATGGGCATCTAGGATCCGCTATTGGTTATTGACCGGAGAGGTGTCTCGATCATGTCTACATACTTCTCGAACCCGTAGGGTCCACACCCTGAACGTTCGATGACGATATAGTATAATATGAGTTATGTGATTTGGTGACCGAATGTTGTTCGGATTCCCGGATGAGATCACGGACATGACGAGGAGTCTCGAAATAGTCGATAGGTAAAGATATATGACGATGGTATTCGGACACCGGAAGTGTTTTGGAGAAATCGGATAGTCATCGGAGTACCGGAGGGGGTACCGGTCACCCCCGAGAAAATATTCGGCCTATTGGGGTACAAGAGGGGAGGACACCAGCCCACAAGCGGCTGGCACGCCCCCATGGCAGCCGGCCAAGTGGGGAAGGAAAGGGGGGAGGATTCGGCCTCCCCTTCCTTCTCTCTTCCCCCTTTCCTTTCTTCTCCGACAATTAAGGAAAAGGGGGGCACTAGGGGAGGACCCCAAGTAGGATTCGGCCTACTTGGGGCGCCCTCCTGGCTGCTCCCTCCCCCTCCCACCTATATATATGTGGAGGAGGGAGCCCTAGCACACACCAGACAATTGTTAGACATGTGCGGCGCCCCCTCCACCGTTTACACTCTCGGTCATATTTTCCTAGTGCTTAGGCAAAGCCCTGCGGAGATCACTTCACCATCACCGTCACCATGCTGTCGTGTTGATGGAACTCATCTACTACCTTGACGTCTTGCTGGATCAAGAAGGCGAGGAACGTCACCGAGATGAACATGTGCAGAACGCGGAGGTATCGTCCGTTCGGTACTTGATCGGTTGAAGCACGAAGAAGTTTGACTACATCAACTGCATTGTGAAACGCTTCCTCTTACGGTCTACGAGGCTACGTAGACACACTCCCCCCTCGTTGCTATGCATCTCCATGGATAGATCATTGCCTGTGCGTATATTTTTTTGTTTTCCATGCAACGATTCCCAATAGTGATATCATGAGCCAAGTCTATGCGTAGATGATATGCACGAGTAGAACACAAAGAGTTGTGGGCGGTGATAGTCATACTGCTTACCACCAACGTCTTATTTTGATTCGGCGGTATTGTCGGATGAAGCGGCCCGAACCAACCTTACATGTCCACGCACATGAGACCGGTTCCACCGACTCACATGCAACTAATTTTGCATAAAGGTGGCTGGCGGGTGTTTTTTTTCTCCTACTTTAGTTGAATCGAATTTGACTATGACCGGTCCTTGAAGAAGGTTAAAACAACAAACTTGATGAATCACCGTTGTGGTTTTATGCGTAGGTAAGAACGGTTCTTGCTAGAAGCCCGTAGCAGCCACGTAAAACTTGCAACAACAAAGTAGAGGACGTCTAACTTGTTTTTGCAGGGCATGTTGTCATGTGATATGGTCAAGATATGATGTGATATATGTTGATGTATGAGATGATCATGATTTGTAATATCGACAACTGGCATGAGCCTTAGGGTTGTCTCTTTATTGAATGAAGTGCAAACGCCATGTAATTGCTTTACTTTATCACTATGCATTAGCGATAGTTGTAGAAGCAATAGTTGGCGTGACGACCTCGACGTAACGATACTACGATGGAGATCAAGGTGTCAAGCCGGTGATGATGGAGATTGTCGTGGAATTGTCACGGCAGATGTCCTAGCAGAAGGACTTAGTCGTGGAGCCATTGCAGCTAGGCTAGTTTAAAGGGGTTAATCGGGACAAAGGACACCAAGGGTTTATACTGGTTTGGCCCCGCACGGTGGTTGTCGTGGTTTGGTCACGACAGATGTCCTAGTGAAAGGACTTAGTTGTGGAGCCATCGCTATGGGTTATCTTAAAGGGGTTAAAGCGGACAAGGGACGCAAGAGAGTTTTATACTAGTTCGGCCCCTTACGATGAAGGTAAAAGCCTACGTCTAGTTGTGATGGAATTGATGGGGGTTTCGATGACCAGGGAGCGAATACGCTTTGCCTGAGTCTCGAGTTGTTGTTTGTTGTCCTTGAACCGCCGCCGGGTCGTCCCCTTATATACATGGGTTGACGCCCGTCGGTTTATAGACTCCGAGGCCGGCTCATAATCATGTCCAGCTCGGTCTCTGCTACTTCTATCTTACAACACAAGTTTACATATCAATGCCGGTTTGTGTCTACAGGCCTTAAACTGGCTTTGGCCCCTGGGCCCTCATGAAGCGTCACCGTCTGTCTTCATGGGCTTCAGATACACATGAACTACTCATGAGGTTAACCCGTCCTCTCCTGGCCGGTTTACGCCCAGTGGTAATATCCCCAACATTAGGCCCCAGATTGATTTGAACTGGTTCATGTCAATCCTCAACACTTAAGAAAATTTCTTCTTCAACATCTTCACACTATCTTGTAAACTGCCATGACATCATCTTCTAGGATCTTGGTAAACCGCCGTGACGTCACCTTTCATTAACGAGCCTCCGACAGTCGAGGCGACATCATCGCCTCATATCCGGAAAAAACTCGGCTCCTCGATTTTCGCGTCTGTTGTTGATCTCCCTTATAAATAGGGCCAGGGGGTCTTTCCATTTTCCCCCTCGTGCCTCTTCGCCTCATCGTCATCCTCGCGACGCTCGACCCTTCGACCTCGGCCGCCGCCGTCAACCTTCGACTGCTGCACCAACCTTGGCCGCTGCATCGACCTGAACGTACCAGAGCTCCTCCGCGCGCCGCCGCTGCTCAACAGCCTCCGTAAGTCTCCCCTTCTCTCTTACCATAGATCTGCACTTAGGGTTTCTGTCGTTCATCAGTGTTCGTTGCCGCCCTTCTTTCCCTTATTTATATCCATGGATTAGATCCAAAAACCACGTAGGTCTCGTGCGGTAGTAGTTTAAACCACGTAGATCTCGCGCTTTAGCAGTTTCAGCAACTGTTTGATATCCAACTCATCTCATCTTGGTGAACTTTCTGTACGCTGGAATTTAGGTCAGAATATATTTTGTTTTTCCTGTGCGCGGTAGATATAAAATTACCATAGCAAGATGTGAAACTTGTTTCTTCCTTCTCTTACGCACTTTGAATACCAGAGTGGCCGGTTTAACTTCACAGATAAAATGATGACCCGGTAGATACCATTAGTCCCCTGTTGAACCGCCAATACCTTACACCGTTCCATTGCCAGACTCCGGTTTACGAATAACCAAATCCGGTTTACCAATATGCTTGTATCCTCATATCGCTGTATAGTTGTCCACTGTAAATCTTAAACTGGTAATACTCATGTTTCAGATTTTCCTTGTCATGGCTAAGCAAGTCTATGAGTGCAATTGGGCTCCCTCTCGAGTAACCGAGGAACAGTTAAGCAACCTTGTTAAAACGGGTGCTTTAGCCAAGAAAGAGGTCATCCACTGGAGCCCGGGCCCGGAACATCCTCCTACACCCAAGGACGGAGAGGTAGTCGTTTTTGCTGATCATCTCGGACGAGGTTTCAGCCCTCCCAGTTCAAAAAAATTCCGGGATGTACTAGCTAGTTTTCAACTGTGCCCACAAGACATTGGCCCTAACTCTGTAACCAACATCTTCCACTTCCAAGTCTTTTGTGAGGTTTATCTGCAAGAGGAACCTTCAGTCGAACTGTTTCGGGATTTCTTTCACTTAAACCGTCGCACAGAGTTCTCAGATGGATCCAATACGGAACTGGGCGGAATGGCGGTTCAGAAAAGGAAGGAAGTCACCTTCCCTCATCCCAAACTCCATAGTCATCCCAAAGAGTGGAACCAGACTTGGTTTTACTGCATGGATACATCTCCATCTGATGAGAATCCTTTGCCGGGTTACAGCCCTGAACGCCTTAGCAACACACATCCTTTTCCTCAGAGGTTGACAGCAAGAGAACGGGCCAACTATGCTCCCCAATTATCAAAGCTTAGAGCCTTCATGGCGAGCGGTTTGACAGGAGTTGATCTTGCTCGTTGCTGGATAAGCTGGAGCATTCCGCCCTTAAGCCGGCGCCCCGGTTTGATGTGTGAGTATACAAGGAGCTTGAGGGATGCTCAGCGGCACATTGACATTCAGCTTACAGACGAGGAAGTCACTGAAGCTGTAAAGAAAATACTGAACGAACCGGAGGCCATCTGTGCCCAAACCGGACTACTCCCTTTCTGCACCTTCAACAAACCACCAGCTGTAAGAATCATATAATCCTTTGTATTTGAATTTGCTTCTGTCCAAATATTCTCTGAAAGTGTGATTATTTTCTGACAGGGTGATGATCCGTTCTGGAACAAGAAACCATCACAAGACAAACCGGCGAAGCCGCAAGACAAACCGGTCAAGCCAGTTCATCCAAAGACCAAGGTTGTTAAGAAACCTGCCAAGAGAAGGACCACTGCATCCTCCGATCTACCAGCTGATGACGATGTGCGTAATCCGGAACCAGAGGTAGAACTTGACTCTCTTGGTTCATTTTTCATACATCTCATTGACAATGATTATTATCAGGACGACGTTGAAGGCATTCACGCTGAGGACGTAGAGGTAACTATTCTTTCCTCCGATTCAGATCCTCTGCCAACATCAAAAATCCGTCAAGCAAACCGGAAAGTAAAATTTTCTCACCCTCTTGCTTACTTGGACCCAAACTTTCTTTTGAAGACGCAGCAGCACGAAGCTCGCCGTACAACCCGGCACAGCGGCCAGGTAGCTACCTCCGCCGGTTTACCGAACAGTCTAGTACGGAAACGCCGACCAGAGGTCTCTTATCCCATTGATACTTCATGCCCAAAAGCAGGTTGTTTTCGCCAGCCTCTTAACACGTCTGATTCAAGTTATCAGGGTACTTCTCACTCATCCTCTGGCGAGTTCTCGGCTACACAGCTTCCACCCTCAAAACAGTTCCTAGGTGAGCTATGCACATGTCTGTACTCTTGATGTGTTATCTTTACATACTGTACTGATCCTTCTGTCTATCTTTTCTCAGCGCCAAGCCAAGACCCAGCAAGAAAGCTCGGTTAAACAAACCGGCTGATGATAATGTAGCTGCTGAACCGGAGACAACTCCAGATCTGGAAGAAACTGACGATGACGCCATGCTTCACGATCCACCGCTTCAAGACCATAATTTCCTTGCTGAACAAATGCAAGTTGACACTACCAGCCATGTAGATCGGCCAACCAGCCCTGTCCGAACTGATGACAAACCGGTCAGTCCAGCCAAGGACACTGATAAACCGCCAAGTCCGGCGAAGGCTGCTCATGAACAAGATGATGATGTTATGATTACTGGTACTGGCCACACCACTCCTGGTAATCCAGTAGCTTTGTCAAAGCATACTGCCAAGGATGATTTCTCTGCTATCGGCAAAGGCAAATGGAATGCCGATTTATCAAGCTTCGCCCAACTCAATGCTCAAGATATTCACTCTAGCTTCTTGAACCGTCTGTATACCAGGCGTGATTATGAAGCTAGTTTGGTGAATTTGATGAAGGAGCGATATGAGGTAACTACTATTTTTTCTCCTTTGTCCAATTGTAGTTTATCAACTCCTAGTAGCCCCCAAGGGCCGGTTTAACTTTATAAAGATGAACCGGGACTGTAGAAGAAATCCCACATCAACAGTTTTTGAGCAAACACACATTAGCCCCCAAGTGCCAAGCTTAATACTTGTATTGTGCTTGGGACTTGAAAAAATTTCTGATAAGGAGCAAATATGCAATAGCCCCCAAGTGCCAAGCTTAATACTTGTATTGTGCTTGGGACTTGAAAATTTTTCTAATAAGGAGCAAATATGCATTAGCCCCCAAGTATCAAGGGGATAACTTGTTATGTGCTTGGTACTTCAAATATGTACTGTCAACTCACTATGCTGCTATCTCTTTATAGGCTGAACTGAGTAAGAAAGAAAGCCAAACCGCTGACCTACAAGAGAACATCAAGTCCCAACAGGCTGAAACTTCCAAAGCAAAAGATGAGCTGACAAGCGCCTTAGCCGCTATGGAAAAGTTAAAGGAAAGCTTTGCCAAGGAGCAGGCGGATTGGAACACAGAGAAATCCGCTTTGCGGAAAAGAGCTGAAGATGTAGAAGCAGCTCTCAAAGCGGTGGTAGGCGAGCTGACTAGGGTAAAGCGGCAAGTACATGCGATGACTGCTGCTGTGTTTGGTAAGCCTCTTGTCCTTAATACTGTCAACATATTTTCCCATTCGCTGCCGGTTTACTGATGTTTGCAATGATGCAGGAACTCGCATTAGTCATCTGGGCTCTGATGTTCAGAAGAAGCTGAAGGCTACCTATACGCTGATAGAACAACTGTATACCGGTGCTCAACGAATTATCTGCACCGCTTCTCACAATAAACCGCCCCCGACGTTAATCAAAGATACCTTAGACAGGCTATCTATGTTGCCTGCCCGGGTAGAAGAGCTGAAGAGGTCTGCCGCAAGGGCTGGCGCTCTGACCGCGCTAACCCGGGCAAAAGCATGGGTGCCTGATCTTGACCCGACGGACGTGGCTAAAGGCTACCCAAGCTTGAAAGAAGACGGGTCAGAATTTTGCACTGAAGATCTCCGTGCCATAAACCGGGAAGTACGTCCTCTGGCTTGTCAACTTGCTGAAGAGGCTGATCTTTCACATTATCAGGCGAGTTATGATATCAATAACAAGAGGATTGCTGCACCAGCTCCTAAGGCTCAAAACCTGATCCCTCCAATCCGTAAGCACACTTATGCCCTTGATATTGAACCGTCCACAATTATAAGCGACGAAGTTGTGTTCCAAGATTTAACTAGGATCGACTGGACAACTGTTGACTTCCAGCCGCTGGCTAGGGACGAAGAAGATGGACCGGTGCAAGATGATCCGCAGCCGTCAGGTCAAGCTGATTAGCAATCATAATCCGGAGGCCGGTTTAGTTGTTCTTTTCCTGTAATGCTTATTGAGACAATTACTTCTTTGGGCAGTGAAAACGCCTTGTAATAGTCTAGTTAAAACACTTGGTCTGTTATGCCTTCGTGCATATTTATCTGCAACTTGATGCGTGTTAATCTGCCATGCTTAAGATATGATGTTCATAATCCATAGCTATTTATTCAAGCTGTTCCTGCAGATAAGAAGCTTAAAGCGCCCTGGCGGTTTACCACCGGGCGGGTCATGATACCCAACTATATATAGGACCAAGGTTTATAACCAAGGTTGCAAAACATAACCAAATATGGAAATATATGATACCTGTGATCTTTTAGGCATAGTGTTGGCTGACCAACCTTGTAATGAGGGTAATAACCCTAATCCGGAGTAAAAGTATCTCCTGTTATACAATGCCGGTTTACAATAAAACCGTTCCGGGTTGTGAGAAACACCGGTTTATTCCATACTGGTGACTATGAGTCAAAAACCAGACCGGCTGATAGTCTCCGGATTAAAACTTGATCATGTACTGACAACTTGTAGTTGACAGCTTAACCGGGTTGATAAACACTAGTTTGAAAACATCATAAATCTTAGCAAAAGAAAAAATAAACTTAGCAAAAGGCAAATAAAACCGCTGTAGTCGAGGCTTTTCACGGGCTGATAGGCCCCAAATTTGATCAAGAGGTGTTGCTATGGTTCGGGTTCGACCAAGCCCCCAAATGATGTTGTGGCATTACGCCGATCAAGAGGCGTTGCTATGGTTCGGGTTCGACCAAGCCCCCAAGTGATGCTGTGGCATTACGCCGATCAAGAGGCGTGGCTATGGTTCGGGTTCGACCAAGCCCCCAAGTGATGCCGTGGCATTACGCCGATCAAGAGGCGCGGCTATAGTTTGGATACGACCAAACCCCCAAGTGATTCTGTGGCATTGCGCCGATCAAGAGGCGTGGCTATGGTTCGGATACGACCAAGACCCCAAGTGATTCTGTGGCATTGCGCCGATCAAGAGGTGTAGCTATGGTTCGCATACGACCAAGCCCCCAAGTGATTGTGTGGCATTGCGCCGATCAAGAGGTGTAGCTATGGTTCGGATACGACCAAGCCCCCAAGTGATCTAATATAAAGCTTTGAGAAGCCAAATCAAGGGGTAAACCGGACGCCGCTTTGTAAGCTCCATGTAACCACACATGATGTAAGAAAAACAACAGATACCCCGCGTTAGCTGAGATTCCGGTTTATTATATTGATCATAATATATACATTGTGATAATATGTACATAAACAGAGCCTATAACTCAAGTATAGTAAGGCCGAAGATGAGCAATTTACGTGAGTCTTTGCGCTCTCGAACATCGATTAGCTAGTACGACCCGTTGTGTAGATTCTTGCTGACCACAAAGGGTCCTTCCCAAGGGGGGGATAACTTGTGCATATCCATCTGATCCTGGATGAGCTGAAGCACCAAATCGCCTTCTTGAAAGGTTCTGGTTCTAACCCGGCGGCTGTGATAACGACGCAGATCTTGCTGATAAATCGCTGAACGGGCTACCGCCATGTCACGCTCCTCATCTAACAGGTCAAGAGCTTCCTGCCGTGCCTTCTCGTTGTCAGCCTCAACGTATGCCGCTACACGAGGTGAATCATGACGGATGTCACTAGGAAGAACGGCTTCCGCTCCATAAACCATGAAGAACGGTGTGTATCCTGTTGATCTGTTGGGTGTGGTATGGATGCTCCATAACACTGAAGGTAGCTCCTCAACCCAACAACCCGGCGTCCGTTGCAAAGGAACCATAAGCCGGGGTTTGATGCCTCTCAAGATTTCTTGATTGGCCCTCTCCGCTTGACCATTGGACTAGGGGTGAGCCACTGAGGACACGTCAAGCCGGATGTTCTCACGTTGACAGAACTCCTTCATGGCACCCTTTGACATATTGGTACCATTGTCTGTTATAATGCTGTGTGGAAAGCCAAACCGGAAGATCACCTTTTTGATGAATTGAACCGCTGTAGCCGCGTCACACTGACTAACTGGCTCTGCCTCCACCCACTTCCTGAACTTATCAACCGCCACCAAAAGGTGGGTCTTTTTGTCCTTGGACCTCTTGAAAGGCCCAACCATATCCAGCCCCCAAGTTGCAAACGGCCAGGTGATTGGAATCATCCTCAATTCTTGAGCCGGTACATGAGCGCCCCTTGAGAATTTCTGACAACCATCACACCTTTTGACCAAGTCCTCAGCATTAGCATGAGCTGTCAACCAATAGAAACCGTGACGAAACGCCTTGGCCACCAATGATTTTGAACCGGTGTGGTGACCACAATCCCCTTCGTGAATCTCACGCAAAATTTCATGGCCATCCTCAGGAGACACACAGTTTTGAAACGCCCCTGTCACACTGCAATGATATAACTCTCCATTGATAACAGTCATGGACTTGGACCGCTGGGTTATCTGCCTGCCAAAGTTTCATCTTCTGGTAACTCGCCCCGGTTTATATACGCCAAATATGGAGCCGTCCAATCCGGGATAACGTGAAGAGCCGCCACCAATTGGGCCTCCGGATCAGGAACAGCCAAATCCTCTTCACCAGGGAGCTTGACGGATGGATTATGCAAAACATCCAAGAAGACATTAGGTGGAACCGGTTTACGCTGGGAACCCAGGCAGCTTAAAGCGTCCGCCACTTCATTCCTTCGCCGGTCCACATGATCGACCTAATAACCTTTAAAGTGACCTGCAACAATATCCACCTCACGACGATATGCTGCCATGAGTGGGTCCTTGGAATCCCAAGTGCCGGACACTTGTTGAGCCACCAGATCTGAGTCACTGAAACACTTAACTCGGCTTAAGTTCATCTCTTTAGCCATTCGAAGACCATGGAGTAAAGCCTCATATTCTGCTGCATTGTTAGTGCAAGGGAACATTAAATGGAGAACATAACAAAACTTATCACCTCGTGGGGAAGTTAATACGACTCCAGCCCCCGAGCCCTCCAATTGCCTGGACCCATCAAAATGAATAGTCCAATAAGTATGATCTGGCTTCTCTTCTAGCGCTTGTAACTCTGTCCAATCATTGATGAAATCCACAAGCGCCTGAGATTTGATCGCCGTTCGGGGCATGTATTTCAACCCGTGAGGCCCGAGCTCGATAGCCCACTTAGCAATCCGGTCGGTTGCTTCCCTGTTCTGGATTATATCTCCCAAAGGAGCAGAGCTGACCACCGTGATGGGATGACCTTGGAAATACTGCTTCAGCTTCCGGCTTGCCATGAAAACCCCATACACCAATTTTTGCCAATGCATGTACCTCTGCTTGGATTCAATAAGTACCTCACTGATATAGTAAACCGGCCGCTGAACCGGATATTCCTTTCCTGCGTCTTTGCGCTCTACCACAATAGCCACGCTAACAGCCCGAGCGTTAGCTGCCACATATATTAGCAATGGTTCTTTGTCAACCGGAGCAGCGAGAATCGACGGATTAGCTAGCTGCCGCTTTAAGTCCTCAAATGCCTCATTAGCGGCGTCACTCCAGACGAAGTTATCCGTTTTCTTCAGCATCTGATATAAAGGGATGGCCTTCTCGCCAAGGCGACTGACAAACCGGCTCAACACGGCAATCCGGCCTGCCAGGCGTTGGACATCATTGATACACTTCGGTTTATTCAAAGAGGTGATGGCTTTGATCTTTTCTGGATTAGCTTCAATGCCCCTGTTAGACAGCAAAAAACCCAAGAGTTTGCCTGCAGGTACACCAAAGACACACTTGGCCGGATTAAGCATCATTTTATAAACTCGCAGGTTATCAAAGGTTTCCTTCAAGTCATCAACCAATGTTTCCTTCTTTCTTGACTTCACCACAATATCATCCACGTAGGCGTGAACATTGCGGCCGATCTATTCATGCAGACAATTCTGCACACACCTTTGATAAGTCGCCTGGGCACTCTTGAGCCCAAAAGGCATGGACACATAGCAGAAGGCTCCAAAGGGAGTTATGAAGGCTGTCTTCTCCTGGTCCTTAACTGCCATTTTGATCTGATGATAACCAGAGTATGCATCTAAAAAGCTTAAACGCTCACAACCCGCCGTAGCATCAATAATTTGATCAATACGGGGAAGGGCAAAAGGATCTGCTGGACAAGCTTTGTTGAGATCTGTGTAGTCCACACACGTACGCCAAGTGCCATTCTTCTTGAGGACCAGCACCGGATTAGCCAACCACTCAGGATGAAATACTTCAACGATAAATCCGGCTGCCAAGAGCCTGGCTACTTCTTCTCCGATAGCTTTGCGTCTTTCTTCATTAAACCGGCGGAGAAACTGCTTGACCGGTTTATACTTAGGATCAACATTGAGAGTGTGCTCAGCAAGTTCTCTTGGTACACCTGGCATGTCAGAAGGCTTCCATGCAAAGATGTCCCGATTCTCACGGATGAACTCGATGAGCGCGCCTTCCTATTTCGGATCTAAGTTAGCACTAATGCTGAACTGCTTGGACGAATCGCCAGGTACGAAGTCAACAAGCTTAGTCTCATCAGCCGATTTAAACTTCAGGGCCGGATCATGCTCTGCAGTTGGTTTCTTCAACGAAGTCATATCTGCCGGATCAACATTGTCCTTGTAAAACTTCAACTCTTCAGTCGCACAAACCAACTCAGCATAAGCCACATCACCTTCTTCACACTCCAGAGCAATCTTGCGGCTCCCATGCACGGTTATGGTTCCCTTGTGACCCGACATCTTGAGTTGCAGATAGACATAACAAGGCCGTTGCATAAACTTAGCATAAGCTGGCCGTCCAAATAGGGCATGATACGGGCTGCTGATTTTCACCAATTCAAAGGTCAAGGTTTCTGATCTTGAGTCATGCTCATCTCCAAAAGCCACCTCCAGAGCTGTCTTACCAATAGGATATGCCGACTTACCAGGCACCACACCATGGAACACCGTATTGGACGGTTTAAGATTTTTGTCTGTTAGCCCCATGCGACGGAAAGTTTCATAATAAAGGATATTGATGCTACTCCCTCCATCCATGAGTACCTTAGTGAACTTATAACCTCCCACCTGAGGTGCCACAACCAGAGCCAGATGACCCGGATTGTCAACCCGGGGTGGATGATCCTCTCTACTCCACACAATCGGCTGCTCGGACCAGCGCAAATAACGGGGCACGGCTGGTTCAATGACATTCACCACCCTTTTATGAAGCTTCTAATCGCGCTTGTCCAAGCTAGTGGTGAAGACATGATATTGTCCGCTATTCAACTGCTTTGGGTTGCTCTGGTAACCCGAGTGCTGCTGCTGCTGATTGCCCTGATGACCTTGATTGTTATGTCCACCCTGATTGCCATAGAACCCTGAACCGGAATTTCCTCTGCCATAACCCAGCCCATGAGAGCCAGAGCCTGCACTGCTTCCTGATCCATGATCATACCGGAAAGAGTCAGAATTTCTGAACTCTTGCATGATGTAACAATCTTTCCAGAGGTGTGTGGATGGTTCCTCCTTTGTCCCATGCTTTGGACAGGGCTGGTTCAACAGATACAATAGACGGTCCGGATTGGGATTTGGCATTCCATTGCGCCGGGGCGGTTTACCCTTACGCCGCTGGCCTTTGTCGTGTGTACTAGTGTTAGCCACAAAGTCTAAACCGTGGTCCGCTTTACGCTTGCCGCTGTTTCCATGACCCGCCGGGTTGGGGTGCTGCCCCTTGGGGTTGCCGCTCTTCTTTCCCTTCCCTGTCTTATCATCATTAGACTCGGGATCCTTGGTACTATCAGAGTTGGCATACTTCACTAGTGCAGCCATGAGGGTTCCCATATCATTACAATGACGTTTGAGCCGTCCCAACTTCAACTTCAAGGGTTCAAACCGCCAATTGCCTTCCAATGTTAAAAATGCGGTGTCAGCGTTGATGCGGTCCGATGAGTGCAAAATCTCCAAAACCCGGTGCACCCAACGGGTTGTTGACTCTCCTTCCTCCTGGACACAGGCAGCTAAGTCCAGAATTGACAAGGGCTGCTTGCATGTATCTTTGAAATTTTGAATAAACCGAGCTCTCAACTCAGCCCATGACCAGATAGAATTAGCCGGTAAGCTCTTTAGCCAAGTGCGGGCCATTCCTTCTAGCATCATGGTGAAGTACTTCGCACATGCCGCATCATCCACGTCCAGCATCTCCATGGCCATCTCATAAATTTCGACCCATGTTTCAGGGGATAAATCGGCGGTGTAATTCGGCACCTTGCGCGGGCCCTTGAAATCTTTGGGCAGGCGCACATTGCGCAACGCTAGGACAAGACATGGCACTCCCAAGGAACTAGAGGTAACTCTTGGTTCCACCGATGTGGTTGGACGAACCGGAGTAAGCTGATGGGCTTCATGCTGCACCGCTAACTTGGCCTCTCTGCGTGCCCGAGCCTGGTTCACCACCTCTTGAGCATCACCAGCACCACCCGCCGGGTTAGTGCCATGGGGCGGATCACGGTTCCGCGCATTGCTTGACACTGCCGGTTCATCCATACGCCTGCTGTAACTCCGGCTTGGACGGGGAGTGGAATGAATCCGATCGTGACTGTACGAATAAGCCTCCTATTGAACCAAAGTTGTCTGAAGGAGCTCCTTAACCCGGCGCGTCTCGACCGCCGCTGGAGAATCGCCTTCGATCGGGATGGCCGCCAGCCGTGAAGCGGCAGCGACAATGTTCTCCATCGGGTTAGAGTAATGACCCGGCGGCGTGGGGACATGCGGTATTACAGCGTTGTTCTGACAAGGCGGATCCGCCAAACGTGGCTGAACCGGCGCCCCCGCTCCAGGTGCCTCCGCCTGGTTTATCACCGGCGGATTACTGGTTCCCGCTCCTGGGGTGTTAAAGAGATCTCTAGCGTCATAAACCGGCGGCAGGCGAGATCGGTGCCTTCTCTTCAGAACTTCATTTGACGCACTCTAGTCCAGCATAATCCGGTACGCTTGTGCATCCAAAGTGGCCCGCTCCGCGGCTATCCTGGTATCCTCAGCTGCTAAGTCCGCTTTGGCCTGGGTGATCTGATCCTTCACTTTCGCGATTTCCGCGTTGTGCACATCTTGATCCGCCGGGTTAACCTCCGCCATCAGCGTTGCCAATGCGTCAAACAAATCAGACAGAACCTGAGCTGGCGGTCACACAGGGCCTCCTGCCCCGGCCGCTGCTACCGCTGCTGATCCGGAAATCGTTGCTGCTCCGGTCGAAGAGTTGAGCACCGGTTGCTTACCGGCCATGAAGATCGCAACCCGGTTTGGCAGATCAGAGGGATCCGGAATACTGTCGCCATCGGAACAGCCCCCAATCCGGCCATCTTGTAATTGATATAACGACTCGGTCTCTCCGGTCGATGACTCGTCGTCGGAATAAACGACGGTCTCACCACCAGATTCCGATCTATCCTCAGATTCCCCTCCATGGATAACTCCCACGAAGGCACGCTTCATGACAGGCTTGACCCGGGCAGATCTCACACGCTGAGCCATTTCGATGAGGTCGGTGCAGATGTCCGGCTCAGGGCCCGGTTCGCCGATCTTGCCGATGAAAACGTGTATGCCACCAAAGGGGACCCGGTACCCGTACTCGATTGAGCCGGCCTCGGGGCCCCAGCCTGCATCGTCGATGTAGAGCTTACCGTGACGACCCTTGGTCATCCGGCCCACAGCGTAGCCCTTGAGTCCTTCAAAGTTGCCCTCCAAGAACTTGAAACCATCGTGCGATAGCCCCATGGTGGGCGCCAACTGTCGTGGTTTTGTCACGGCAGATGTCCTAGTGAAAGGACTTAGTCGTGGAACCATCGCTACGGGTTAGCTTAAAGGGGTTAAAGCGGACAAGGGACGCAAGAGAGTTTTATACTAGTTCGACCCCTTACGATGAAGGTAAAAGCCTACGTCTAGTTGTGCTGGAATTGTTGGGGGTTTCGATGACCAGGGAGCGAATACGCTTTGCTTGAGTCTCGAGTTGTTGTTTGTTGTCCTTGAACCGCCGCCGGGTCGTCCCCTTATATACATGGGTTGACGCCCGTCGGTTTACAGACTCCGAGGCCGGCTCATAATTGTGTCCGGCTCAGTCTCTGCTACTTCTATCTTACAACACAAGTTTACATATCAATGCCGGTTTGTGTCTGCAGGCCTTAAACCAGCTTTGGCCCCTGGGCCGTCATGAAGCGTCACCGTCTGTCTTCATGGGCTTCAGATACACATGAACTACTCATGAGTTTAACCCGTCCTCTCCTGGCCGGTTTACGCCCAGTGGTAATATCCCCAATAGTGGTGGTAACAAGGCCTACTCCAGTTTGGGATTGTATTGCTTGGGTTTCGATTACCAGGGAGCGAATACGCTTGACTTAGTTCTCGATCTCTTGTTTCTTACCCTAAACCGCTGCAGGGTCCAACCTTTATATACACAGGTAGACGCCCGGCGGCTCACAGAGTCCCGGCTGGCTCATACACAATGTGTCCGGCTCGATGACTAACTACGCTTTCCTTACAAAGCAAGTCATACACATATGGCGGTTCATCCTCTTGGGCCTCAAGTCACCTCTGGGTCTTGGGCCGTCAACAGGCTTGCATGATCCGCCATCTTCATTGATAAATCGCCAGTGGTATGACCCGGCCCCTCCTGGGCGGTTCCTACCCAGTAGTTATATTCCCAACATTAGGCCCCAGGTTGATTTGAACTTGTTCATATCAATCTTCAATACTTGAATTGCAAAAATCCTGCACTACTTGTTTGATAAACTGTGCTGTAACCCGCCATGACGTCAGCTCACATAATTTTCTCAAACCGCCGTGACGTCATTTCACATTAATTTCGCACGAAGTCCAACACATATTAACAGATCCTTATCTTAATAATCATCCCGGAAATCGAGGCGTCCATATAGCCATATAATGATTTCGGCCTCCTCGATTCCCGCGCATGCCTTGCATCCACCCCCTTATAAATAGGGACACGGTTCTTTACCATTTTCACCCCTTCCTTCGTCTTCCTCTCACGTCCCTTCTGCCACTCGAGCTCCGTCGTTGCAACCTCCGACTGCTGTGCCGACCTAGGCCGCTGCATCGAACTGATCGGACCGGAAACTTTGGCGCGCCACCGCTGCTCCTCATCTTCTGTATGTGCGCGTCTCTCTTCATCTTAGATCTGTGCTAGGATTTGAGAAATTCATCGGCATTCTTGCTGTTCTTCGTTACTTCCTTCAACTCCAGTAGCTTTTAATCTGGATAGGTTATAACCTTGCGCGGAAGTAGTTTTAGCATTTATTTTTATCATCAGAGTAGCATGTCTCCATAATAGATCTCACCGGAACATCCACACTTTTCCACAGTCGCCACCTTAGGTTTAGATTTTTACTGCCTTTCTGGACTGTGGTAGATCCAAAATTATTGCTCCATCTTGCAAAATCTGTTTGTCCAACTCTTAGCAAAAATTTGAAGTACCATAACTTGCCACGGCGGCTTATACTGTAAACTGAGATACACCATATGCTTCATAACTCGCATGACCCAGCAGTGCCTCTCCGGTTTAACCATGCATTGCATTCCCCTTATAATTTGATTCTGCAAAATACATCTTAACTTTTAAACTCTGTCCGGCTTAATAGCAGAATCCTTAATCCGGTAGGTACCATTGGTCCCCATTTAAGCCGCCAATACTTCAAAGGTTCATTCCCCGGCTTAGTCTGTTAACTGCTTATAGCATGTTCTCTTTGAATCACTAGTCCGATTTAATAGCATGATCTTAAGCCGGTAATGTTTATTTCTCTTAGGCCTTTGTTGCTCAAGATGGTCAAGACCGTCACCGCCTGCAACTGGGTCGTTTCCCTGGTCACCGAGGAAGACTTGAAAGAATATGTCCAAACTGGCATTTTAGCCAAAAAAGAAGTCATCCATTGGAGGGTTCCGGGTAATGAAACTCGCCTCGAGCCTAAAGATGGTGAAGTAGTGGTTTTTATGGATCATATGGACCGGAGTTTCAGTCCCCCCGGCTCAAAATTCTTCCGTGATGTGCTGCATTTCTTCAAGCTCCATCCACAAGATATGAGACCAAATTCTGTCTCAAACATCTGCAATTTCCAAGTGTTCTGCGAGGTCTATCTTCAACAGGAGCCCACCGTAGAACTATTCAGAGAGTTCTACTACTTGAACCGGCAGAATGAATTCACAAATGGACCTAGCCTGGAACTAGGCAACATATCTATATAGCTCCGGAAAGAGGCCATCTTCCCAGCTGCTAATCTTCCCAATCACCCCAAAGACTGGAACCAGACTTGGTTTTATTGCCAAGATACTTCGCCGGAAGGAGAAAATCCCCTGCTGGGTTATCGCGCCAGCCTGCTTAGTAGCAGACATCATCTTCCGGATCGTATCAGCACAGCAGCACGAAAGAAATATGTGCTAGTTTTTGCAAAGATCCGGGCCTTGATGGCCAATGGTTTAACCGGAATTGATCTAGTTCGCTGCTCGGTTGCTTGGAGAGTCTTGCCTCTAAGCCGCCAGCCCAGTTTGACGTATGAGTACAACGGCGAGCTAACATATCCTCAGCACCACTGTCAGACCGAAATGACTGAGGAAGACATCTATAATATGACAAAGACTCTGCTGAATGAGAGCTTGGAAGATTGCAGTGAAGTCGGATTGAGTCCTTTCTACGTTCTGAATAAGCCACCGGCTGTAAGTTTTGAATCAAGGTCATCCTTGACTCATATTTTTACTTGTACTACTTGTTCATACTCATTCAATGTTTACAAGCCGACTCACCCTTCTGGACCAACAAGTTGCCAGAGAAGCCAAAGAAAACCCGGACAAAGAGTAAGGCTACCAAAAGGCCTGCTAAGAAGAAATCCAATACTGCCGAATTATTCAATTTGGATGATAAAGATGATGATGACAAGTCGGAGGTAGAACTTGATTTCCTTGGCTCATTTTTCATACATCTTATTGACAATGACTATTATCAGGATGGTGCGGAAGCCAGCCGTGCAGATGACGACGAGGTAATTATCCTTTCCTCCGGCTCAGAACCTCTGCCAACACAGAAAACTCGACAAGCAAGCGGAAAGTAAGATTTTGTCACCCTTTAGCTTACTTGGATCCCAACTTTCTTTTGAAGAAGCAGCAACAGGAAGCTCGTCGTACAACCCGGAATAGCGGCGGCGGAGTTTTATCCTCCGGCTTACCGAACACCCCCGCACCTCACAAACGTCGACCGAAGGTTTCAAATATTTCTGGCTCATCTTATCCCATGGTGTCGGTGCAACAGACACTAGGTATGTTGACCAACCATGCGCAGGCACAAGATAAGGAGTGAAGCACCAGCTCAAGACAAAGATTGAAGAACCAAGAGAGTTGAAGAACCAACATGCAGCTCAGAGAGATCGAGATCAAGCCAAAGGAACAGGATATCGGCAAGAAAAGGGCCTCCCTTGCTGGGCAGGCAATCCCGTCAAGGGGCCAAGCCACCACCAGAAGCGAGCAACCAAGACCCCCAGCAAGGCCTGCAGGGGCTTGCGGGGGGCTGAACCACCCCGCCAACCGCACAAGTGCGACCCATGTCGCCAATCAGTGTCGTGTCAAGCCGCAAGATGATTAAGTGGCAGCATTTGCCACATGGTAGCCACCTCCTACAGAAGAAGCCCACAGATGACACCCGTCCAGCGACATGTCAAGAGAATAGGTGCGGAGCTGGCAAGATAAGCTCGGCAGGCCTTGCCGGGCGGCTAGTGATGTGATACTGAGCGGTGCATTTAATGCACCCTGTTAGCCCGCAGAGTTAGGTATGATAGCACTGTTTGCTATCGGATTAGTGGGTAATGCCCATTCTGCCACTGTGGTGACCCCTTAATCTATAAAAGGAGGCCCATGGCATTCGTAGGAGGGGGGGTAGAGGTTTGGAAACCTGACAAACCCAAGCCACCATACGCGTGTGTGTCACCGTAGCCCCAAGGCAGGCCTTGCCGGGCAAGTGTACCACACACCACCATGTTCATTTCCACCATCAATCCACCAAAGCAGGAGTAGGGTTTTACGCCTAGAGGCAGCCCGAACCTGGGTAAACTGCTTGTGTGCTCTCTGCCGTGCTGCCGTGCGCTGGTTTGCTCTTTGTGCAATGCGAAGTCTCCCGCTGAACCGGCAAGGGGCCGCCCGATCCCATAGGTGGCCACGGATATCCCAAAACATCTTTGGCGCGCCAGGTAGGGGGCTCGCTTGTGCGAACTTGAAAGCGTGCGCAGCGCGTCATCTTCATCGCCATCTTCATCTTCGACGACGCCATCGACCATGGTGCCCAAGAAGAAGAAGTCCGGCCCTTCGGCCCAGCCATCCACCTCGAAGGCTCCGCCGCCCGCGGCCTCAGACGACACGCTGGATGCGGGCACGGATGAGGATGTGAGCGCTATTGGGGGTGTGGCAGGAGCAGGTGGCACCATCACCACTCCCCCTGCGGCCGACTCGGGGGCTGAAGGCATCAGAGGAGAACAGCTTCAGCAACGTTTCGACGGTCGAGCTCCGCAAGGTGTGGGCGGGAGGGTGACTCCGCTTGCACCCCCTCCTCCCACCAGCGAGCGCAACCACACTAACGACGCTCGGTCCGGGGTGAGCCACCGCCCTCCGGCCGTCCCTGCCACGGGGGCGGTCACGGCACGTGTGTCTCCTCCCAGGCGAGCCGACCCAACCACTGCGCCCGATGGAGCCGCGGACCCTCGAGGACCATCGCCGCGCGACCCCGCTGCCCAGGTGGCCGCCCCACCACAGCGCGGACGCGCCACCGCCGCCACCGCCGCAGGCACCGTCATGAGCCAGGCGACGGCGCGGTCAAGGTCATCAACTTCCATGCCAAGCACAGCCATGGAGGCTATGGCGCGGGCCCAGCTGCTGCTAAGGTTCCCGCCAGCAGCTCGGCAGATGGACGAGTGGCGTGCCACCATCTAGAGTCTGCTCTGAGGTTGGGGGCTCGCGACGCGCTCGCCCGCCACGACCTCCTCAAGTGACGATGACCGCCCGCTCTGCTGGCCGAACGGAGGGGGCCGTCCCCACCGTGCAGTCCCCACCACGGTAGAAAACGCGGGTGCACCAAAATCAAGATCCCGACGACGTCTCGATGGCCTCTTCTCACCCTCGAGCACGTCCGGGCCAACGACGAACTCCAGAGGATAGGCAGCGGGGAGATGCACGAGTTGTCGTGGGATGGCGTCTCGACAACCCCCGCCAGATCGACGGGCGCGGCGGCCCCAACATCGACGGACTTGCGTTCGGTGTTGGCGGGTGCCTACCTTTCAAGGTCGGCGGCCCTGCCTTTACACGTGAGCTGCGGCAAGTCCGTTGGCTGTCCGTTCGCACGTTCAAGCCGGAGATCCCCGAGAAGTACGACGGGAGATTGAACCCAACAGAGCTCCTGAGCATCTACACCATTGCTGTTGAGGCTGTCGGGGGAAGAGACGAGAAGGTGTTCGCCAACTACTTCCCATTGGCTCTCAAGTCCAACGTGAGATCTTGGCTCATGCACCTGCTGGAGAACTCCATTTCGTCATGGGCAAACCTGTGCCACGAGTTCATCGGTGCCTTCACCGGTGGCCACCAGGAGCCCGGCAGGCCCAGCGACCTACAACTTCTTCAGCAGAAGGAAGGAGAAACTCTCCGTAAGTATTTACAAAGATTCAGTAAAGTCTATAGGAATATTCCAAATATCCATCCAGCAGCTGTTATAGCAGCCTTCCAGTCCAATGTGCGCAACCGTTGCATTCGTTCTAAGATGAATGTGCGGTTGCCCAAGACTGTGAAGGAGCTGTACACCCTAGTGGATAAGTGTGCTCGGATGGAGGAAGGAAGGAAGTTGCCCGGGGAGGAGGATTGCATCAATGTTGATTCAGAGGATGAAGATGAATCAACCAGTCAGAGAAAGGGCAAGAAGCGCAACAACAAGCCAAGAGATAAGGCAGTGATGACTGTGGAAGGTTCTAGCATGCCTAGTACCAGCAAGAAGGCCAAGGCAGAGGCCCCGGCAAGGAAGTTGTCGCGTGCACTTCCTACCGGGAAGCCACTACTGCGGAGAAAGCCGGGAAAGGTGATGAGCCGTACTGCAAGATCCACCGGACCAAGGGCCACGATCTCCATGAATGTCATCAAGTTGAGCAGCTTGTCAAGAGACAGAGAGCAGAGTATGATAGGCGTGATAAGGAGAAAGGTCAGAATGCTGCTGGCGGAAAGGGCCGAGGCATTGAAGCAAACCGCCCCGGCAAACCATTTTGGAACCAAGGAAAACCCGCCAGGGGCCAAGAGAAGGAAATCTGTGATGATTTGAGTGATGGAGGGAATGAAGAGGAAACTAGTGAGCAGGAATTTCGGAAGGCCACTGACGCCCTATGCATTGATGGGGGTGCGTCTTTGCACGCCTCCCATCGCCAGCTCAAGCGATGGGCACGAGAGGTTAATGATGTGGAGCTAGCGCCAGAGGGCCGGAAGACGCTCAAATGGTCCCGCACGCCCATCATCTTTGACGAGGAGGACCACCCTTGCCGCACCACTGCGGTAGGGTGTTTGCCGTTGTTGGTCTCCCCAACAATTCGCAACCTCAAGGTCACAAAGATGTTAGTGGATGGCAGGGCCGGGTTGAATCTGATTTCCCCAGCAGTCATTAACAAGCTTCAGATAGGAGAGGAAAAGCTTTAGGTTACCAGCACATTTCAAGGAGTCAATCCCGGTAGGAGCCGTCCCAAGGGAAAGATTACGTTGCCGGTAACATTTGGGGGAGAGCTGAACTATAGGACTGAGAAGATTGTGTTTGATGTGATTGAGCTCTCCCTGCCGTATAATGGGATTCTGGGACGACCGGCCTTGGCCAAGTTCATGGTAGCATCTCACTATGCTTACAACACTTTGACGATGCCTAGGCCGTTCGGAGTCATCACCATCCCATCGGATGAGAAGGATGCGATTATCTGTGTGGACAGGATGTATCAGGATGCCGTCACAGCAGAGGCTGCGGCAGCAATAGTCCCCGCCAAGGAAAGCAAAGGAAAGAAGAGGGATTGTAGGACCTCCAGCAAGGAGTCCGGGAAGCGTGCCCCCTCTGAGTGCACGGCACCCGTTGACGACGTGCCGGAGTGTTCCAACCGCAAGAGATCCAAGGTTGCAGCACCCCAAGTGAAGAAGGTCCCGGCAGGGCTGGCTGGTGTTGATGGTACTTTCACCATCAGCGCCACCCTTGATGACAAATAGGAAATCACGCTCTTGCCTTCCTGTGGGCGAATATTGATGTCTTTGCCTGGAAACCATCTGATATCCCCGGTGTTCCCAGGGAGGTAATCGAGCACCACCTTGCTGTCTGCCCACATGCCCGACCCGTCAAGCAGAAAGTTAGGAAGCAAGCCTTGGAGCAGAAGCAGTTCATTGCTGAGGAGATCAAGAAGTTAGAGGCAGCTGGATTGGCCAGAGGAGTACTGTACCCTACATGGTTGGCGAACCCGGTGGTACTTTGGAAGGCGAATGGGAAATGGAGGCTTTGCATTGATTTCACAGATCTCAATAAGGCTTGCCCAAAGGACCCATTCCCCTTGCCGCGCATTGATCAGATTGTGGATTCCACTTCATGCTGTGATCTGCTCTCCTTTTTGGATGCTTACTCCGGATATCACCAGATCTTCATGTCCAAAGAAGATGAGGAGAAAACATCGGTCATCACTCCATGTGGTACATACTGTTTTGTCTGCATGCCTTTCATATTGAAGAGTGCCGGGTGCACTTTTGCAAGAACAGTCCAGATTGGTTTTGAACCACAGCTACACAGAAACATAGAAGCCTATATGGATGACATTGTGGTCAAGACCAAGAATAGATCCACCCTTATCCGGGATTTGGGGGAGACATTTACTAATTTACGCAAGATCAACTTGAAGCTTAACCCGGAGAGTGCAAGCTAGTTGGATTCTTCGTGTCCCACCAGGGGATTGAAGCCAACCCCGACAAGATCAAGGCCATTGAGCAGATCTAAGCGCCAAGGATAGTCAAGGATGTAAGGCGTTTGACGGGATGCATTGCCGTGCTGAGCAGATTCATCTCCAAATCCGCCGAGCGTGCCCTGCCGTTCTTCAAAATTTTGAAGAATGCAGGGCCAATGAAATGGACCCCGGAAGCAGAAACAGCCTTGCAAGAGTTGAAGGCCTACCTGTCATCTGTGCCCACCTTGGTTGCGCCCAAACCCCGGGAGCCGTTGTTTCTCTACTTGGCGGCAACCAACCAAGTGGTCAGTGCGGTCTTGGTAGCACAACGGGAAGCAGAAGATGTGGAAAGTGGCCAGATCGCGGCAGAGTCAGCAGAGGAACAGGACAACAGTGAACACGGCAACAAGAGCGGCACCAAGTACGCGGCAAGGAAGAAAGTGGTGCCGCGCCCAGTTTACTTCGTCAGCTCCTTGTTACAAGGAGCTAGGTCGAGGTACTCTGGTGTGCAGAAGTTGATATTTGTCCTCATCATGGTCTCAAGGAAACCGCGCCACTACTTCCAAGCCCATGAGATCACGGTTGTTACTCGTTTTCTTTTGCAAAGGATACTCCGAAACCGTGAAGCTACTTGCAGAATAGTGGAGTGGGCTTTGGAGTTATCCAGCTTTCGTTTGAAGTTTGGGAGCACTTCAACCATTCAAAGCAGGGCGCTGGCAGAGTTTATTGCAGAATGGACGCCAACCCCTCACGAGGAAACAACAGAAATAGCTCTCCCCGGCAAGGAATCACCCCAAGAATGGATTATGTATTTTGATGGTGCTTTTTCCCTACAAGGTGCAGGAGCTGGCGTGCTTTTTGTTGCCCCCTCCGGGGAACACCTGAAGTACGTCATCCAAATGCACTTTTCCTGGGAAGAAGTCACCAACAATACAACTGAGTATGAAGGGCTCCTTGTCGGGCTCAGGATTGCATCAGAATTGGGAATCAAGAAGCTGATCATTGGAGGAGATTCACAGTTAGTGGTGAGACAAGTCAACAAGGATTACCAAAGCCCATTGATGGAAGCATTCGTTGAGGAAGTAAGGAGGTTAAAGGAGCGCTTTGACGGGTTGCAAACAGAGCACGTACCCTGTGTGGAAAACAGCATAGCTGATTGATACGTCTCCGTCGTATCTACTTTTCCAAACACTTTTGCCCTTGTTTTGGACTCTAACTTGCATGATTTGAATGGAACTAACCCGGACTGACGCTGTTTTCAGCAGAATTGCCATGGTGTTATTTATGTGCCAAAACAAAAGTCCTCGGAACGACCTGAAACTCCACGGAACTTATTTTTGGAAAATATTAAAAATATTGGCGAAAGAATCAAGGCCAGGGGGCCCACCACCTGTCCACGAGGGTGGGGGCGCGCCCCCTGCCACGTGGGCCCCCTGTTGCTCCACCGACCTCAACTCCAACTCCATATATTTGTGTTCGGGGAGAAAAAATCAGAGAGAAGGATTCATCGCGTTTTACGATACGGAGCCGCCGCCAAGCCCTAAAAACCTCTCGGGAGGGCTGATCTGGAGTCCGTTCGGGGCTCCGGAGAGGGGAATCCGTAGCCATCATCATCATCAACCATCCTCCATCACCAATTTCATGATGCTTACCGCCATGCGTGAGTAATTCCATCGTAGGCTTGCTGGACGGTGATGGGTTGGATGAGATTTATCATGTAATCGAGTTAGTTTTGTTAGGGTTTGATCCCTAGTATCCACAATGTTCTGAGATTGATGTTGCTATGACTTTGCTATGCTTAATGCATGTCACTAGGGCCCGAGTGCCATGATTTCAGATCTGAACCTATTATGTTTTCATGAATATATGTGAGTTCTTGATCCTATCTTGCAAGTCTATAGTCACCTACTATGTGTTATGATCCGGCAACCCTGAAGTGACAATAATCGGGACCACTCCCGGTGATGACCGTAGTTTGAGGAGTTCATGTATTCACTATGTGTTAATGCTTTGGTCCGGTACTCTATTAAAAGGAGGCCTTAATATCCCTTAGTTTCCGCTAGGACCCCGCTGCCACGGGAGGGTAGGACAAAAGATGTCATGCAAGTTCTTTTCCATAAGCACGTATGACTATATTCGGAATACATGCCTACATTACATTGATGAATTGGAGCTAGTTCTGTGTCACCCTATGTTATGATTGTTACACGATGAACCGCATCCGGCATAATTCTCCATCACAGATCCAATGCCTACGAGCTTTTCACATATTGTTCTTCGCTTATTTACTTTTCAGTTGTTACTGTTACAATCACTACAAAACCCAAAAATATTACTTTTGCTATCGTTACCGTTACTTCCATACTACTTTGCTACTAAATACTTTGCTGCAGATATTAAGTTATCCAGGTGTGGTTGAATTGACAACTCAACTGCTAATACTTGAGAATATTCTTTGGCTCCCCTTGTGTCGAATCAATAAATTTGGGTTGAATACTCTACCCTCGAAAACTGTTGCGATCCCCTATACTTGTGGGTTATCAAGACTATTTTCTAGCGCCGTTGCCGGGGAGCATAGCTCTATTCTTTGAGTCACTTGGGATTTATATCTGCTGGTCACTATGAAGAACTTGAAAGATGAGAAAACTAAAATTTATCCTTCAACTACGAGGGGAGGTAAGGAACTGCCATCTAGCTCTGCACTTGATTCACCTTCAGTTTTGAGTAAGCTTGCGACACCTAAACCTGCTTCTACTATCAATTCTGATATGTCGCATGTTATTTATGATGCCACTTATGCTATGCATGATACTTATGATGAAACTACTTCTATGCTTGATACTACTGTGCCACTTGGTGAATTTCTTGATGAACAACTTGCTAGGGCTAGAGAGAATGAAATTATTGAAACTGATAATCTTGATGATAGTGATGATGAAGACTCTCCCCCTAATAAATATGAATTGTCTGTTGTGCCTGAGGGTTATGTTATGGATGAAGAAACTAAAAGAGACTTTCTTGCTTGCAATGATAGAAGTGATCTTAAGAAATTATTAGCTAAGCTTAAACAAAAAACTCTGAATGCTAGAATGAAATATGATCCTGCTTATGTTTTTCACCTATCTTTGTTATGAATTCTCTATTGATCCAGATATAATTACTTTGGTTGAATCTGATCCTTTTTATGGCTATGAATCTGAAACTGTTGTGGCACATCTTACTAAATTAAATGATATAGCCACCCTGTTCACTAATGATGAGAGAACTCGCTACTTTTATATCCTTAAAATATTTCCGTTCTCATTAAAGGGTGATGGTAAGATATGGTTTAATTCTCTTGATCCTGGTTGTGTGCGTAGTCCCCAGGATATGATTTATTACTTCTCTGCTAAATATTTCCCTGCTCATAAGAAACAAGCTGCTTTAAGGGATATATATAATTTTGTGCGAATGGAAGAAGAGAGTCTCCCACAAGCTTGGGGGAGGCTTCTCCAATTACTTAATGCTTTGCCTGATCATCCTCTTAAGAAAAATGAAATACTTGATATCTTTTATAATGGACTAACCGATGCTTCCAGAGATTACCTGGATAGTTGTGCTGGTTCTGTTTTCAGGGAAAGAACACCGGATGAAGCTGAAATTCTATTGAATAATATGTTGACAAATGAAAATAATTGGACACTTCCTGAGCCAGCTCCTGAGCCTATTCCTAAACCAACTCCGAAGAAAAGAGGTGTTCCATTTCTCAGTCCTGAAGATATGCAAGAGGCAAAGAAATCTATGAAAGAAAAAGGTATTAAAGCTGAAGATGTTAAGAATTTACCTCCTATTGAAGAAATACATGGTCTTAATTTACCGTCTGTCGAAGAAATATATGATCTTAATTCATCACGTATTGAAGAAACACGTGGTCTTGATAACCCGACACAGGTAGTAAAGGTAAATTCTCTCTATATATTTGATGAAGGTGATATCCCCCAATATAAGTCTGCTAGACAATGCTTAGATGAGTTTGACAACTTCATTGTTAAACAAGAAAACTTCAATGCTTATATTAGTAGATAATTGAAATATAATTCCAATACGCTTGAACACTTGGGTGATTATATGTCTAGAGTTAAAGGTGAACTTAAACTCATTAGTAAACATGCTTCTATGGTTACCACTCAAGTAGAACAAGTACTTAAAGCTCAAAATGATTTGCTCAATGAATTGAATAGTAAGAATAATGGTTATGCTGTTAGAGTGGCTACTAGAACTGGTAAAATGACTCAGGAACCTTTGTATCCTGAAGGCCACCCTAAGAGAATTGAGCAAGATTCTCAGAGAAATAATTTAGATGCACCTAGTCCTTCTAAAAAGAAGAAAAAGAAAAATGATATGACTTTGCATGCTTCTAGTGAACCTATTATTGAAACACCTGAGAATCCCAATGGTATTTCTATCTCTGACGCTGAAACACAATCTGGTAATGAACATGAAACTAGTGATAATGTTAATGATGATGTTCATGTTGATGCTCAACCTAGCAATGATAATGATGTAGAAATTGAACCTGTTGTCGATCTTGATAACCCACAATCAAAGAATCAACGTTATGATAAGAGAGACTTTGTTGCTAGGAAGCATGGTAAAGAAAGAGAACCATGGGTTTAGAAACCCATGCCTTTTCCTCCCAAACCATCCAAGGAAAAGGATGATGAGGATTTTGAGCGCTTTGCTGAAATGATTAGACCTATCTTTTTGCGTATGCGATTAACTGATATGCTCAAAATGAATCCTTATGCTGAATACATGAAAGAAATTGTCACTAATAAAAGAAAAATACCGGAAGCTGAAATTTCCACCATGCATGCTAATTACACTTTCAAGCGTGGAATACCTAAGAAACTAGGAGATCCAGGAGTACCCACTATACCATGCTCCATTAAAAGAAACTTTGTTAAAACTGCTTTGTGTGATCTTGGAGCTGGTGTTAGTGTTATGCCTCTCTCTTTATATCGTAGACTTGACTTGAATAAGTTGACACCTACTGAAATATCCTTGCGAATGGCTGATAAATCAACTGCTATACCTGTCGGTATTTGTGAGGATGTGCCTGTTGTAGTTGCAAACGTCACTATTTTAACGGACTTTGTTATTCTTGATATTCCCGAGGACGATAGTATGTCTATTATTCTTGGAAGACCCTTTTTGAATACTGCAGGGGCTGTTATTGATTGCAACAAAGGCAATGTCACTTTTCATGTTAATGGTAATGAGCATACGGTACACTTCCCGAGGAAACAACCTCAAGTTCACAGTATCAATTCTATTGGAAAAATTCCATCGATTATTTTTCGAGGTTTTAAATTTCCTCTACCTACTGTCAAGAAGAAATATGATATTCTTATTATTGGGGATGTGCATATCCCCGTTGAGGTAACATAGTGTTATTCAAAATTTCTCTGGTTCCATGTTAGTCGGAATGAGTTTGTTTACAAGACTTGATCAACCTTGTTAGTGGATTCCTTTTGATGAGCATGAGATGGATGAAGTTAGAAGGCACAACCTTCTGTACCCTCTCTCTACTTTTTGTTATTTAGTTGAAATAAAGTAAAAATAGTATTTTTCTGCCTGTTTTCTGAATTATCCGTGCAATATAAAAATACCCCGAAAATAAAAGTTCTCCAAATGCCCCGAAATTGAAATATGATCTTTTCTGGAATATTTGAGAATATCTGGCACTAAGAACACAGCATGGGGAGCAAGCACCTGGCCACGAGGGTCCAGGGTGCGCCCCCTTCCTCGTGGGCCCATGGTGGCTCCCCTCCACTTATTCCTGCACCCACACACTTCTTCTTCCTCCCAAAAAAATCACCATCCAGCTCAAGCACGAGTTCTAGCTCATTTTGCTGCGATTTTCGATCTCCTTGCTCAAAGCACCTCTCACAAAACTGCTTTGGGGGATTGTTCCTTGGTATGTGACTCCTCCATTGGTCCAATTAGTTTTTGTTCTAGTGCTTTATTCATTGCAAATTTGTGCTGCCTAGGTGACCATGTTCTTGAGCTTGCATGTCAAATTTATATGGTTCCAAGTAGTTCTAATGCATGATATAGGCTCTGGGAACTTGTATGAGTAGTTGCTATCAATTTTGTTGAGCTTGGTTGAATTTTGTTTGAAGTTACTAAAAATTTCAGAATTTTTCAGAAATAATGAAGAGATTTTTGAGGGGCTCATCGAGCCGAAGCTCGAAGGAAAAGCAAAGTCGGGAAGCAGAGAGGCCCAAATATAATCTGCCTCGCACCGCGAAGGTTCAGCCGTGTGAATGGCCTTCCAATGATTTCTTGAGAGCAACCGGGATTTATGATGATTTTTATGAATTGGCTGAGAGTGCAAGCCTCACCGACTTCCTCCGCGACTAACGCGAACAGTATCTCTTACTCACCAATACTGTTGTGGAAAACTTCTACTATTTCCTTTGGGGGTCGATAGGAGAAGACCATGATTAAATTGTTGAAGTGGCTCTTATATGCATTATTGTTGATTTAACCAAGAGCCCATATTGCCTTGTCTTCTCCTGTTTATTGAATGCTCGCAGATTCCAGCTTAGTCCAATGCACGTGCACTATTATTATTATTATTCATATCGTTCGGTCGTGCAAGTGAAAGGCAATTATGATGATTTATGATGGGCTGATTGAGATGGGAGAAGCTGGTATGAACTCGACCTCTCTTGTTTTTGTAAATATGATTAGTTCATCGTTCCTGATTCAGCCTATTATGAATAAACATGTTTGCAATGACAATTAGAGATTATACTTGCTCGTGCCATGCTTGATTAGCTATGAGTTATAATGGTTTACCTTGCATGCCAACATGCTATTAAAATGGTTGTGATGTGGTATGATAGGGTGGTATCCTCCTTTGAATGATTTAAGTGACTCGACTTGGCACATGTTCACACATGTAGTTGAAACCAATCAACATAGCCTTCATGATATTTATGTTCATGGTGGATTATATCCTACTCACGCTTGTATCCAATGTTTATTAATTTTAATGCATGTTCATGACTGTTGTCGCTCTCTAGTTGGTCGCTTCCCAGTCTTTTGCTAGCCTTCACTTGTACTAAGCGGGAATACCGTTTGTGCATCCAATCCATTAAACCCCAAAGTTATTCCATATGAGTCCACCATAACTTCCTATATGCGGTATCTACCTGCCGTTCCAAGTAAATTTGTATGTGCCAAACTCTAAACCTTCAAATAAAATTCGGTTTTGTATGCTCGAATAGCTCATGTATCAACTAGGGCTGTCCTTATCTTCCATGTTAGGCGGGTTATTCTCAAGAGGAGTGGATTCCGCTCCTCATTCGCGAGAAAATGGCTGGTCACCGGGATGCCCAGTCCCATGCTTTATGCAAACCAAATCAAAATAATTGCAAACAAAACTCCCCCTAGGACTGTTGTTAGTTGGAGGCACTCGTTGTTTCGAGCAAGCCATGGATTGATGCTTGTTGGTGGAGGGGGAGTATAAACTTTACCATTCTGTTTGGGAACGACCTATAATGTGTGTAGCATGGAAGATATCGCCATCTCTTGGTTGTTATGTTGACAATGAAACTATGCCGCTCAAAATATTATTAATCTCTATTTCAAAATCGAGCTCTGGCACCTCTACAAATCCCTGCTTCCCTCTGCGAAGGTCCTATCTATTTACTTTCATGTTGAGTCATCACCTTCTGATTAAAAAGCACCAGCTGGAGGGCACTGCTGTCATTTGCATCCATTATTATTAATTTATATTGGGTATGACTATGACTGGATCTCTTTTACCATGAATTACAATGTTTAGTCAGTCCTTGATCTTTGAAGGTGCTCTGCATTTATGTTTTGCGGTCTCAGAAAGGGCTAGCGAGATACCATCTTGTTATATCATATCATGATTGTTTTGAGAAAGTGTTGTCATCCAAGATTTATTATTCTTGCTCGCTAGTTGATTATGCCATTGACATGAGTAAACATGAGACCTAAATGTTATTGTGAATATGGTTAGTCATAATCTTTGCTGAAAACTTGAATCGTGGCTTTACATATTTACAACAACAAGAGCAAACAGAGTTTGTAAAAGTTTTTCTTCATCACTTTCAGTTTATCAACTGAATTGCTTGAGGACAAGCAAAGGTTTAAGCTTGGGGGAGTTGATACGTCTCCGTCGTATCTACTTTTCCAAACACTTTTGCCCTTGTTTTGGACTCTAGCTTGCATGATTTGAATGGAACTAACTCGGACTGGCGTTGTTTTCAGCAGAATTGCCATGGTGTTATTTATGTGCAGAAACAAAAGTCCTCGGAATGACCTGAAACTCCACGGAACTTATTTTTGGAAAATATTAAAAATATTGGCGAAAGAATCAAGGCCAGGGGGCCCACCACCTGTCCACGAGGGTGGGGGGCACGCCTGCCCCCCTGGGCGCACCCCTGCCTCGTGGGCCCCCTGTTGCTCCACCGACCTCAACTCCAACTCCATATATTCGTGTTCGGGGAGAAAAAATCGGAGAGAAGGATTCATCGCGTTTTACGATACGGAGCTGCCGCCAAGCCCTAAAAACCTCTCGGGGGGCGAATCTCGAGTCCGTTCGGAGCTCCGGAGAGGGGAATCCGTCACCATCGTCATCATCAACCATCCTCCATCACCAATTTCATGATGCTTACCGCCGTGCGTGAGTAATTCCATCGTAGGCTTGCTGGACGGTGATGGGTTGGATGAGATTTATCATGTAATCGAGTTAGTTTTGTTAGGGTTTGATCTCTAGTATCCACTATGTTCTAAGATTGATGTTGCTATGACTTTGCTATGCTTAATGCTTGTCACTAGGGCCCGAGTGCCATGATTTCAGATCTGAATCTATTATGTTTTCATGAATATATGTGAGTTCTTGATCCTATCTTGCAAGTCTATAGTCACCTACTATGTGTTATGATCCGGCAACCCCAAAGTGACAATAATCGGGACCACTCCCGGTGATGACCGTAGTTTGAGGAGTTCATGTATTCACTATGTGTTAATGCTTTAGTCCGGTACTCTATTAAAAGGAGGCCTTAATATCCCTTAGTTTCCGCTAGGACCCCGCTGCCACGGGAGGGTAGGACAAAAGATGTCATGCAAGTTCTTTTCCATAAGCATGTATGACTATATTCGGAATACATGCCTACATTACATTGATGAATTGGAGCTAATTCTGTGTCACCCTATGTTATGATTGTTACATGATGAACCGCATCCGGCATAATTCTCCATCACCGATCCAATGCCTACGAGCTTTTCACATATTGTTCTTCGCTTATTTACTTTTCAGTTGCTACTGTTACAATCACTACAAAACCCAAAAATATTACTTTTGCTATCGTTACCGTTACTTCCATACTACTTTGCTACTAAATACTTTGCTGCAGATATTAAGTTATCCAGGTGTTGTTGAATTGACAACTCAACTGCTAATACTTGAGAATATTCTTTGGCTCCCCTTGTGTCGAATCAATAAATTTGGGTTGAATACTCTACCCTCGAAAACTGTTGCAATCCCCTATACTTGTGGGTTATCACTGATCACCTATCAAAGTGTGTTTCGCAGAAGCTTCCTGTGGAACCAGGAACTTTTGTTCTCCACCTCTATCAACCCTCCGCATCACCAACCACAATGGCCCGGAAAAGGAGAAAGTTGGACTACGGTAAGCCTCTCCCGATCGAGCCATCCGCTCCCGGCAGAGACCCTGCCGGAAACAATTCCTCACAGCCTGCCGGACCAACAACCCCTCCAGCCGGCCCTATGGACCCCGCGTACGAGGCTGGTGCTCCCGCAGGCGAGGAGGTGCCTCTAGTCCTTGTTGTCGAGCCTCTTGCTCCAACTTGGGCAAGGAACATCGTCCGCTTCCTCCAAACCGGAGAACTCCCTGGCGACCCAGATGAAGCTGAGAAAGTAGCCCGGAGGGCCAGTATGTATCAGTTTGTCGATGACACTCTGTACAGAAGAAGGCCCAACGGTGTGAAATTGAAGTGTGTCTGCCGGAAGGACGGAAAGGAACCGCTGGCTAAGATTCACAGAGGAATGTGCGGCTCACACATTGGATCAAGGGCATTAGTTGGGAAAGCATTCCAGCAAGGATTTTATTGGCCCACATCCCTCCAAGACGCAGTTGAGCTCGTCACGACATGTGAAGCCTGTCAGTTCCATTCCAAGAGAACACACCTGCCTGCCCAAGCTCTTCAGACAATCCGTCTATCATGGCCAATTTCGGTCTGGGGGCTCGATATCCTCGGCCCCTCCCCCCGAGCAATCAGGGGCTTTGAATTCTTGTTCGTTGCCATCGACAGGTTTACAAAGTGGCCGGAAGTGACTGCCTTGAGGAAGGTGACTGCTCAGTCAGCTATCAAGTTCTTGAAAGAATTGGTGTGTCGTTTCGGAGTTCCGGCAAGGATCATCACTGACAACGGCACCCAATTCACGAGCCACGCCTTCATGCAATATGTTCGAACCCTCGGATGCAAGATCTCATTTGCCTCTATGGCACACCCCCGGAGCAATGGACAAGCTGAGAGGGCGAACACTGAAGTGCTTCGTGGACTCAAGACAAGGACTTTCGATACGCTGCAGAAGCACGGTAGGTGGTGGATCGAGGAGCTGCCGGTAGTTCTCCGGTCCCTCAAAACGACACCTAATCGAGCTACCGGGCAGACTCCCTTCACCCTGGTCTACGGGGCAGAAGCAGTCATCCCCAAAGAACTCATTTATTGGTCTCCTCGGGTGCTTGCCTACGATGAAGTAGTGCAAGATCAGCACCGGCGTGACGACGTTGTGCTACTTGAGGAGAACCATCTCCAGGCTGCTACGCGTGCTGCACGCTATGAGCAAGCCCTGCGTCGCTATCACAGTCGCAGGGTTCATCCCCGGTGTTTTGAGGAAGGTGACCTTGTCCTCAGGCGCGTTCAGTCCGCCAAGGGTACACACAAGTTATCACCAAAGTGGGAAGGCCCTTACCGGGTAGTACGAGTCTCCAGACCTGGCACAGTCCGTCTGGAGACCGAAGATGGCACACCATTGCAAAACTCATGGAACATTGAGCATCTCCGTAAGTTCTACCCGTAAGGCGCAGAGGCTGTCGGGCCCTGCCCGGCAGCCACCCATTGTACATGGCATTACCGAAGTTGCATGTAACCCCTTGTACAAGCCGGGGCGATGACCCCATGCAACAGAAAATAAAGAAGCGCTAGAGGGGGGGCCCAACTAAGAATGCATGCATGCACAAGCACACCCAGATCATTGCATAAGCACTTCATGAGCATTTGCATATGCATATAGATAGGATTGCATCCTGCTTTCATTCTCATCTACATGGAGTTGTAGGTTCTTGCCGTGAACCTGGCCTCGACAAAGGACGAGAAGATTGCACGGCACGGCGATCCCCGACAAGCCAAACAGATAAGTTCACCTCTTGTCCATTAGTATTCTGTAAAGCTACAACTTTGCATGAGAAAACCTCGCCTCCCTCTTTGAAACTTAGGTGCTCCCATCCATGACTCGAACGCTGCTTCCGTCAGGGCGGTTGCAGTGGCCTTTGGGAAAAGGGGGTTGGCGGGGGGCTGGCCCCTCTGTCTGTTCCCCGTCAGATGTAGTTCTCCAGCAGACAAAGAGGGTGCCGGCAGGATATGCTGCCGGGGAAAATTCGTTTATTCTATTAAAGAGGCACTTTGCCTCTGCATGGACATACACATGCACGAGTTCCTGATAGGATTAATCTTTTTCATTCATATGCAGTACAAGTACAAGCCTTACAGAATACAAAGCTGGACTCGAGAGATTACATTATTTGAATTAAAATTTGGCAATTGCCGACGAGTTTAAGGTTAAAAAAAAGATAAAAACCCTATAACCCCTCTTTTCCTTTCTCTGCTCCTTGTCCCAGGGTGCCAAGGCCAGAGGTAAAGGAGAATAAAAGGAGCGTCTGGGGAGGGCAGCAACGAAGGGACCGGCAGACCAGTCATCCGCCTTGACCAGCAGGTGGCGTGCGCCCAGGAGCTGCGCAAGGTGACGAGCAAGGCCCGTCGTCCCTCCCCGAACGAAAGGAGGAAAGGAGGGAGAGGGGGAAGGGGCAGAGGCGGTAGCGGCATCACCCACAACGGGTATACTCCGCTACCATCACTCCAGCCAACCTGAAGGCACACCTCTCGTCGACAACGGCACCAAGGCCTCCTGGAGAGGCAATGTTGGGATTGCCAATGATCCCCACTCCACCTCCCGGCCAAGCTTCGAAGAGACCAAAAGGTTCACCGCACCAAGGACCAGGCTCACTCCCTGAGTGTCAGCAGCAACATGAGGCAGCAATTGCCCCAAGCAGAAGCCCAAGGGCTGGCCCCAGGCCCTTCTCTTCAGCATCACCAGAAGAAGCAGAGGACCAGGAAAGAAGGAGAGGGATGCAGAGATGAATGACTCCGCCTTCCTCTGCCCCTCCTTTCATAGGCAGGCAGGGGAAGGGGACTGCTCCATCAACAGGCGACCGCCGCCCTCCTTCGCCAATTCAAGACAGACGGACCCACTTCAAGATGCTCTTCCGTACCACGCGCCTCCGTCCCGCGCTATGCATGCACCATACGTGGCTAAGGATAAGAGCGCGTTGTGGGAAGAGTAATTTGGCGGTTTCTACCCCGTGCGTTAAAGTCATTCACGGGCCATCACTGCCGCAGCCCCAGCACTGTTGGCTTTACACCAAACGCGGGGGAATCGGAAACCGCCCCCAAGATCAAGACTGATGACACAGCAAAGGAAAACCCTTCAACGATTTTTCCTGTGCACTTATTAGGCCCTACCCCGACGACGCTCCACAATGCGTTCGGAGCATGGCCCGGGGGCTTTTGTTGGTGCAACAGACCCTGTGTATGTTGACCAACTGTGCACAGACACAAGATCAAGATTGAAGCACAAACTCAAGACAGAGATTGAAGAACCAAGAGACTTGAAGAACCAACATGCAGCAAGGAGAGATCGAGATCGAGCCAAAGGAACAGGATATCGGCAAGAAAAGGGCCTCCCTTGCTAGGCAGGCGGGCCGGCAAGGGGCCATGCCACCACCAGAAGCGAGCAACCAAGACCCCCAGCAGGGCCTGCCGGGGCTTGCGGGGGGCTGAACCACCCCGCCAACCGCGCAAGTGCGACCCACATCACCAATCAGTGCAGTGTCAAGCCGCAAGATGATTAAGTGGCAGCATTTGCCACATGGCAGCCGCTTCCTACAGAAGAAGCCCACAGATGACACCCATCCAACGACGTGTCAAGAGAACAGGTGCGGAGCTGGCAAGATAAGCCCGGCAGGCCTTGACGGGCGGCTAGTGATGTGACATTGAGCGGTGCATTTAATGCACCCTGTCAGCCCGCAGAGTTAGGTATGATAGCACTATTTGCTATCAGATCAGTGGGTAATGACCATTCTGCCACTGTGGTGACCCCTTAATCTATAAAAGGAGGCCCATGGCGTTTGTAGGAGGGGGTTAGAGGGTTGGAAACCTGACAAACCCAAGCCACCATACGTGTGTGTGTCACCGTAGCCCCAAGGCAGGCCTTGCCGGGCAACTGTACCACGCACCACCACGTTCATTTCCATCAATCCACCAAAGCAGGAGTAGGGTTTTATGCCTCGCGGCGGCCGAACCTAGGTAAACTGCTTGTGTGCTCTCTGCCGTGCTGCCACGCGCTGGTCTGCTCTTTGTGCAACGCGATGTCCCTCGCCGAACCAGCAAGGGGCTGCCTGGTCCAATAGGTGGCCACGGATATCCCGCGACACATGGCGAGTCTGTTTCGACAACCTCTTAACCCGTCCGATTCAAACTATCAGGGAACGTCTCATTCCTCCTCCGGCGACTCAACGAGAACTCAAATCCCAGCTTACAAGACTGTGCCTGGGTAAGGGTATATTCAACCACTCAAAACTTTATGCTTAATCAATATGCTGACATCTTTATATTTTATTCTCCAGTGGTATGGCCAAACCCAGCAAGAAGGCAAAACTGAACAAACCGGCTGAAGACTCCAACCCTTCTGAGCCAGAAAAACAGTTGCCAGAGACCTCTCATCCAACCGCTAAGGCCACCATTGACGACCCGCCACCAGAAGAGCGTGACGTTACCATCGATTGTATGGACGTTGAGCAGGCCATCCCTAATCCACCGAGTCCCATCAAGCCTACTGAAGAAAAGGCTGACGATGTTGTTGTCACCGGTTTTGGGTATACAGCACCGGGTACCCTATTGTCTTATCCGAGCACAAGGCTAAGGAAGAAATTGCTGCTGCTGATAAAGGCAAGTGGAAGGTGGATTTAGAAAGCTACGCCCAATTTGGTGCTCAAGAAATCTATTCTGGTTATTTGAACCGTTTATACACCAGCCGTGATTTTGAAGCCGGCTTGGTCAATCTAATGAAGGAACGTTATGAGGTAATTCAAGCAACTCTTCCTCATAAGTATATTTCTATCAGCCGCCAATTCTATCGAGTATGATAGGATTGAATATTATGTAGACTTTAAAATAGTCGTAAAATAGAAAAAACATCATCTATAGTAGCCCCCAAGGGCTGCCTTAACTATCATGTTAAGCCGGGACCTTAAGTAGCAGGAATCAACTGTGCATCTGTAGACCCCAAGGGTCGGCTTAATCAGTATGAATAAACCGGGACCTATCACCATGTTTGAAACCAATATTGCAACATGTAGTCTTTATAAACCGGATATCACTTTGTCCGAGTCAGCAGATAAAACTTGTCTTAAAAAGAGTAATAGGCATTAGCCCCCAAGTGCCAAGGAAAATAATTTTATTGTGCTTGGGACTTCAAAAATAATCATGATCATAATATCGTCCATGTTTGTTCATGTCACAGGCTGAACTGAGCGAGAAGGATTTGTAGCTTAATGATCTGAAGGCCAACATCAAAACTCGCAATCTGAGACATCCAAGGCCAAATCAGAACTGAAGAGTGCTTTGGAAAACATTGCGCAACTTAAACAAAGCTTCAATGCTGATAAAACCGGCTGGGAGACCGAGAAGGTGGCTCTATTGAAGAGAGCAGAGGATGTTGAAGCCGCGCTTAAACCGATGACTGAAGAGTTGTCCGGTTTGAAGCAGCAGATCAATAATATGTCATCGCCATCTTCGGTAAGTAGTAAACATGAGTCCTTTTATCCCATATTATAAACATTCGCCGGCTTACCAATAACTTTGTTGATGCAGGCTCCCGGAGCGTCAAGTTGGGCTCAGACATGCGTATCAGGCTTAAGGCTGTCTACACTCTTGTAGAACAGCTATACACTGGCGCTCAACGGCCCATTGCTGCTGCTATTCACAAGAAACAGCCTCCCACCCTTATCAAGAACACATTGGAGAAGTTGTCAGTGCTGCTTCAAAGGATTGAAGAGCTGAAACGAGCATTTGCTCGAGCCGACACCTTGAATGCTTTAAGCCGGGCAAAGGCATGGCAATCAGATCTTGATCCAGAAGACTTGGCAATGGTTGCCCAAGTGTAAAAGAGGATGAGTCACCCTTCAGTGTTGATGACTTTGCAGATATAGCAAGAGCCATGTGTCCGTTAGTGACCCGGCTGGCCAAAGAAACCAATCTATCTCAATACCAGGCGGCTTATGATGCCGATAACAAAAAGATGAAGGCTCCGGTTCATCCAGAGGTGGATCTGATCCCACCGACACGTAAGCAAACCTTCGCTCCTGACATTGATCCATCCAATCTTATTGATGATGAGGCTGTGTTTAGAGCTTTGACCGGTATCAACTGGTCTATGCTTGACTTCCAGCCAATGGATAATCAAGGAGCTGAAGAAGAAGAAGCGCAAGATGATTCGGAGGCTTCAACCCACCAAGACTCAAAAGAACTGATGTACTAGCCGGTTCATAACTGGCATCATTAGGCATTGCTTGGAAAAACACTTATTCATTTGGGCCCACAGAGCCATGTAATAGGCTAGTTAAACTCTGATCTGTCATGCCATCGTGCACGTTTTGTTTGCATAACACTGCTGATCCGTCAGTTGAAGATCTGCCACTTATGCTCATGATATCATCAATTATGCAGATCAGATTTATCATTTTGCCTGCACACAAACAGATCACAAGTGCCCTGGCGGTTTACCCCAGGGCAGGTCACAATACCCCATGTAAAAACCACTGGTGATTAAATAGTCCATAACCAGGGGTGGTTTAATCACAACCTCATATAATCATAACGAAATATTATACCTGTGATATTTGCTCACACTGCCGGCTTATCATACCTTGTGCAGTAAAGGTTACAACACAAAAATTGAGAGAACAACGCCCTGTTCAATTGATCATAGCGCCGGCTCATAACACTACAAAAAAAAAGACACATCCGTGACACTTTGGGCCGAACAAAAAAAATGATGTCATACTTATGACACTTCTATGACGATAATATTGACAAAATCCGGTATCATCATAGATTTGGTGGGGTCCTACTTCTATGACAAAAAATCATGACAGAAAATGGGCTTTTCATCCTTGGCGGGCCGGAGACGCAGCTGCATGACATTCTTTGGGCCGTCCATGACGGAAAAACCGTGGTAGAAGCGAGGGCGAGGAAAATATCGGCGAGTTCCCGGTTACGGTGGCTGGTCGGGGGCCAAGCGATGCGCGTTTCTCTCATACGTACGCGCGTGTGTGCGAGGCGTTGGGCTCTAACTGAACCCGAGCGATTGAACTGCAGGCTGCACGTTACTGAACCCAAGCGATTGATCGATCCCATGCTGTTAACTGAACCCGAGTGTGATTCCTTCGCTACTGCTGCTAACTGAAGCCGATCGATGCTGCCTCTGGATGCACAGTGAGCGTTATTGAGGGGGTTTGGATGAACAGTTCCCGGTGGGGGTTGGATGAACTGGACCCCGTGGAAGTAGAGGTTGTTGCCGCTGGATGAACAGTACCCGATCGATCGAGCCGGTGGATGAACAGGACCCCGTGGAGGGCTGGATGAACAGGACCCCGTGGAGGGCTGGTTGAACAGTAGCCGGTGGAGGGCTGGTTGAACAGTAGCCGGTGGAGGGCTGGGTGAACAGTAGCCCTTGGAGGGGTGGTTGAAGAGGACCCCGTGGAAAGGGCTGGTTGAACAGTAGCCGGTGGAGGAGCGCGCAGTGGAGGCTGGATGAACAGGAGCCCGTGGATGAACAGTCGCAGTGGAGGCTGGAGGAGGTTGACGGTGGATGAACAGTAGCCCATGGAGGCAGTCGACGGTGGAGATGAACAGTATCCCGTGGAGTCCCATTTTGTGGTACGCCACACCCCTCCCGATGAACAGGACCCCCGTTTCGACCGTAGCGCTCCAACACAAGTCCGTTTCCTCCGTTTTGCGGTACACCACACCCCTCCCGATCAACAGGACCCCGTTTCCACCGTAGGAGGTCCGTTTCCTCCGTTTTGCGGTATGCCATACCCCTCCCGATGAACAGGATCCCGTTTCCACCGTGGCCGGTCGAACACAAGGTCGTTACCTCCGTTCTGCGGTATGCCAGGCCTCGTTTCCATCGGTTGTTCCGTCCAAGCCGGTTGGCTCCCGATGAACAGCACGCGTTCCATTGCCTCCCGATGGACACGACGCATTCTGTTGCCTCCTCATGAACACGACGACGATGCAGTTTCTCCATTCCGACCCAACCATGTACACGAGCCCTGGCCGTACATATGCGCGAGTACACTACTAGGAAAAGGGCTATAGATAATATGGACACTAATGGCGCACCACACATGTGGTGCGCCACTACTATATACTAATGGCGCACCATGTGTTGGTACGTCATTAGTGTCAAAATACTAATGGCGCACCACATCCACGGTGCGCCACTACTAACAAATTTTTTTTTTCAAAACTAGTAATGGCGCACCAGGGGATAGTGCGCCATTACTAGTTTAACTAGTAATGGCGCACCACACCCTTGGTGCGCCACTACTAACAATTTTTTTTATTTTTTTTCAAAACTAGTAATGGCGCACCAGGGGACAGTGCGCCATTACTAGTTTTAACTAGTAACGGCGCACCACACCCTCGGTGCGCCACTACTAACAATTTTTTTTATTTTTTTCAAAGTTAGTAATGGCGCACCGTGGGTGTGGTGCGCCACTAACTTTGCCCAAAAATTCCACCGAATGCACCCCCCCTGTGGACCGCCTTTTCAGTTTTAGAAAAAATAAAAGAAAATGATGGAAATGTCAAAAAAAATAAAAAAAATAAGTTTCCCATGTGATATGTGGTCTAGTTGTTGGGAAAATTTACAAATATGAATTTCGACTTTATTTGCAAAATCTCTCTGGAATTTGTAAAATGGGCATAACTTTTGCATACGAACTCGGATTAAAAAGTTTTTTATATGAAAAGTCATCTACTCGAAAAGTTACATACGAATTGAACGGGGGGAACTTGGTTCAACATCTTCGAAATCCCCAAAAACCTAACAGAATGAAAGATACGGGGCTTTTAAGATAGAAAAAAAATCAAACTTACTAGTGGTGCACCATTTGCTAGGTGCGCCACTAGTAACAGAAAAAAATTGGTTTCAAAAAAACTTTTTTTCAAAATATTATACGTAATATGACCGGGAAGTTTGAAATATTTTTTCAAAATTTCATCACACTCATGAACATGAACAAAGTCCTAGACATCAACAAGGTTTAATAGGATTGATATGATAGATATATCAACAAGTGCCTGTGAAGTGAGCTGGTGCTGGTGTTGGATAGAACTCTGAAGTTAAGCATGCTCGGGCTGGAGTAGTGTGAGGATGGGTGACCTTTTGGGAAGTTTGACCACGGAGTGCGATTTGACTTGAGTTTAAGCATATTGACCCGAGATTAAGCCATAGTGACCCGAGATTAAGAAAAAAACGAAGAACAAAATTTGAAAAAAAATTGAAAAAAAAATGTTAGTAATGGCGCACTTCTATGTGGTGCGCCATTACTAAGTCAGATAGTAATGGCGCACCGTGTGATATACTAATGGCGAACAGCCTGGTGCGCCATTAGTATACCAGATACTAATGGCGCACATGTGGTGCGCCATTAGTAAAAAATTCTAATGGCGTGATGCTAGTGGCGCACCTGTACTGCGACATTAGTAGGCAAAACAGGTGCGCCACTAGCAGGCCTTTTCCTAGTAGTAGTAGGCGTTCGATACCCCGCCCGTATGTACGTATGTGGCCGTATTTACTTTCTTGCAACATGGCCGTTGTACGTACGTGTAGATGCTACGTGCGCGCCTCAACTACCACACGTGCCCTTCCTTATACGGCCACGGTTCATCGCTGCAGCCTGCAGACAGACCGATCGACCAGTATGTACGTACACGTTCGTGACCAGAATGACAATGCTACGAACGCTTCGACCGGGTGGGTCCCGACTGTAAGGCACTTCCTTGCGTGCGAAGATGTAGCTGGTGGGTCCCAGCAGTCAGGGGTGAATCATTTTTTTCGTAATATGAATGCACTTCCTTGCATCCAAAGATGTAGCTGGTAGGTCCCAGCAGTCAGGCGGCGAATCATTTTTTGCCCGTATTGCGTGCGAAGATGTAGCTAGTGGGTCCCAGAAGTCAGGGGGGAAACGTTTTTCCGCGAAATACGGTGGCCCGTCCGGTGGGTCCCTGCTGTCAGGTGGAGGAATAATTATTTTCCGCGTAATAAGGAGGCACTTCCTCGCTGCGGCCGTGGACCCAGCTGTCAGCCTCTCCACGTACAGTACTCTACCGATGGAAGTCGGCCGTTGACCACATTGACCACGCCGCGTCGAGAGCACCAAGGCAGTGGACAACGGGGAGGCCTAGGAAGGGGACGACGCGGAGCCAGGGAAGACGCGGCAGTGGATGCCCACGCGGAGAGGAGTACGATGGTTCACTGGTTCGACTGCGGTGTGAGGATGTCATCACCGCAGGGCCTGGCCAGCGGTGGGAGTGCTAGGGGGAGGTGAGGCCTCTGCGGCAGCACAGCCGGCCACGGGAGGCAGGAGCAGGCGGCACGACCGGCGCTGCTTTGGGCGGCTGGAGCAAGAAGACCATAGGTTGAAGAATCACAACGGCCATTGGATGGACATCGTACGGTCACTGCAGCTAGAATCATTTATATTGACTAAGTTGACAAAGCCCTTGGTACGCATCAACTTAGTAGGCCCATAGGTCAGCCTCCGAAATGGTGCACCCCAGATGTCAAGGGGAGGAATCGTTTTTTGGGCGGCTGACGCTAGAATATCCGAGATTGAAGAAGAAGCACGACATCCGTTGGATGGACATCCAACAGACACTGTTGCTAGAACCGTGTGTTGACTATAAGTTGACAAAGCCTTGCATACGCGTCAACTTAGTAGGCCCACAAGTGTGTGGCGGAGAACTTATAGCCCATTTGCGCTTTGTAAGAATGTACAGCCCATTTTTGAATTCTAATGGAATTTACTACAACCCATTTACAGTTTGTTAAAAGTACAGCCCATTTTCTAGCTAGGACAACGATTAATAATTTCAACCAACCGTTCAAAACAGAATTCAATAAAATTTCCCACATTTTGATGGGATCCGAAATATTTTTATCCTGAAATTTCTAGTCAGATTAAATACAATTTCAATATAAATTTGTATTACGTAAAAATCCAACGAAACATTGCGCGCGCAACAATTAATGAAATTAAAATTTTCAAAATCCAGAAATATTATTTTATAAAGTAATTACGTGTTTGGTGCATTTTTTATAGTTACTGCCCAGTTTTTATAATTACATCCCATTTATTATTTCTTAAAGCCCATTTTCTTGTTAAGCCTAATGCATCCCTCCTAGGAAAGATTTGCAGCCCAGCGGGGCGGAGAATAACAAGTTGACCTTGCCTGGGTATTCCTCAAAAAAAGGATAGCTGGGCTAGCCATTTTCAGCTTGAAAAAAATTAATACCTGGGCTGGATATCTGGCCTGGGCTAGACGGGCCACATCCCGCTCAGTTAATACCCTACTCTCCTCTGAACAACAACGAAAACATCACTCAAGAAAAAACTCTGCAGTGCTCACTCCTCAAAAAGACAAATACTACTCGAGCTACTTGGTCCCAGCTGTCGGCCACTCCTTGTGCAATTCTCTCGTTTATTGACTACATAGGTTAACAATGGTGTGGGACCGTGATGTCAGGAAACCAGGAGGAAGCAAAAAATACTACAGTAATAAGGAGGCACTTGTGTACATGCGGCTATGGCCCTGGTGGGTCCCCACTATCATCCTCTCCAAGTAAAGTCATCTCCTCATTCCTCATGCCGTTGACCATGTTGACAACGTGAGACTACGGCGCCACGGCGAGTGCAACAACTCGAAGGACAACGGAGAGGGCCTCGCGGGCCCTACGGAGGGTCTGATACAGCGCTCGTTGCTCCTTCGGGAAGCCAGGATCATAGAGCCACATGTCCGCGACGACATTGTCATTCGCTTGTTCACCGGTGATCGTTGAGGAGACGGAGGTTGCAACACATGTCCTCCTGCGCTGGTAGCTCTTCCGCCATTAGGGCGTCGAAGTGGGCCGCACCTGCTCTATGGTGAACACGGCATGAACCGACCTGGACAGTGGCGCCGGGTCCTGGTCGGAAGCTACGTCCATCGTCTGATTGAAGTCGCTCAGCTCGGCGAGCTTGCTGGCGAGCCAGCATGTCCCGGCTGCTGGACCGACCCACTACCAAGCACGAGTATGACTGCCCTGGCCCACCCAGACCGCCTCCCTCGCCCGTGTGCGCTTTCCGCCCGAAACAATCAGCGCCGCCTGCCCCGCTTCCCAGTCCAGGCGATTGCTCCGTCTTCAAATGACACAAGTGTCGTTAGTCCGTCCGTCTGCCGCCCACATTAATGATACGCGGTTGCCGAGGCAGCTACTCCGGCTCCACACGTCCGTCCCTTCGCCGCCCACCATTGCTATATAAACTGCTGCGCCGGCCATAGCCGCAGTCATCCTCCTCCGTTCTGTTTCTCCTGTCCACACCACAACTCCCACCATGGCTTCCTCGCACTCCAGTGCTCTTTGGGACGGGCGGACGACGGACCACAAGGAGATGGCAGCCATTGCTGCCGACTGGCTGGCCGGCAGGCAGCCGGAGGACGACGACGTCCCAATGGAGAACATGGTAGTCGACGATCCGACGCCAACCCCCTCCTACCCGCCATCCTCGCCGATGCATTGCACCATGACCATCGGCGAGGCCCATGCCCAATACATGGACACGGTGAGGTAGAAGCGTCAAGAGCAGTTCCGGGAGGTGCAGGCCGACGCCGCCTACAACCACCATCTCCTCCAGGAGCACCTGCAGGCAGAGGAGCAGATCGCCCGGAGCGGGCGGAGCAGGAGGCGCTGCTCGGCTCGTACCACTCCGCCCGCGAGGGCCGCCTCGAGCGCTGGCGGTACCGCATGCGGGTGGCGGAGGCTGTGGTCGCCTACAAAGAGGGCGATGAAGCGGGCGAGGCGCTATTTGGCGAGACCGAGGTTGAGGCAGAGGACAATGCCGGCTCCGATGAGTCCCCGCTCCGCTGGCGTCGACGAGGCCCTACTCCGCCGAGGCCCCGCGGTGCCATCAACGAGGCAGAGGACACTGCCGGCTCCGCCGAGGTCCCGTGGCGCCAACAACGAGGCAGAGGACACCGCCAGCTCCGCCGAGGCCCCGCCCCGCCAACAACGAGGCAGAGGACATCGCCGGCTCAGCCGAGGCCCCACCCTGCCGGCAACGAGGGGGAGGATTTCCCCTGCTCCGCCGAGGCGCCGCCCCGCCGGCCATGAGATAGAGGACATCGCCGGCTCCGTCGAGGCCCCGCCCCGCTGCCAACAAGGCCGCGCCACACAGAAAACGAGGAAGAGTATAACACGGTAGGTCGCCGCCGCTTGGGTAAAAGAAAGGCCACCGCTGCTACCCTCCGGTTGAAGCCAAGCTAGGTAGGTTGACCATTGACGGCCGATTACCTTCTTAGCGGCAACGTGGAGTCGGAGAGCTATGTTGGAGAAGGACGCTGCTTCAGTTACTTAACTGCAGGTGCAGTTGGGTCACTGGCATGTGCGCCCAAGAGGCATCTGGCCCACATGTAAGTGACGCAACTGCACCTGCTGTTATGTCACTGAAGCTCAGTCCGCTGGAGAAGAAGCTTCTGTTCGGCTCAGCCGGACACGGGTGCTACAGTTAATTAATTATACCTCCAGCGCACCCCTTTTTAGTTGAAGAATGTATGAAATATAATGAAATCCGGCATGTTTATATGAAATCCGGTAGTGTATGAATGAATTTAGTTCGATTTTTTTGAATTCTTGTATCACTGGCATTGGATGCAAAACAATACGTACTAGCATTATTCCCAGGGTGATCACCTCGTTTGCAGCAGTTTCACATGTACTCCCTCCGGTCCTTTTTAGTCTGCATATAAGTTTTGTCTGAAGTCAAAGTATCTCTACTTTGACCAATCTTACAGAAAAAATTATCAACATTCACAATGTAAAATCAACTGACTTGAAAGAAATCTAATATGCTAAGTAAAAAGGAACAGAGGGAGTACAAAATTTAGCGTTCCTGTACATTGCAATCAACACACAGGCCTGGCAATTCATAGAGAACATTCAAAACAATCGATGATTATGCATCTCAGCGATTCACATGTTAGAGCCAATATTTACTTCACAACTAAAGAATAAAAAAATCGATAGATGCTGCTAACAGCAAAGGGCTTCCCATTCGAAAATATCAAACGCATGTCTTCTTGCTAACATCAATGAGCAAAATTTGACAACGTTGTCCCATTCCAAAATGTCAAATGCATGTTGTTTTGCTTACATCAATGAGCAAACTTTGACAAGGTTTTCCCATTCCAAAATATCAAATGCCTATGATTGTGGAATGGGCAGGGTTTGCCATCAGTTCGTACATTGACATGGCACCTCGTGCTAAATAAACCAGCTGTTCTTTTTGTGTAGTTCCACAAAAATCAACCAAATTCGTGTGTAGCTTGTATGATTTCGCCTTTATATGTTGCAACGCCTTGAACATATCGGAACCTCCTTTCTTGTGGTGGAAATGAATGATTCGAGAATATCCGATGTATTCGTGAACATTTTGTGCAGTTCCCATTGAAATCAAGCTGAGTACACCTGTTTGCATAAATACAAAAAAGTGATTAGTATAAAGCAAACTGTACTATGAATTGACAGTTTAAATAGTCAACCTACATGTAGGATCGGAAGTATGCCTAGAGGGGGTGATTAAACTACTAGACCAAATAAAAATTAGCCTTTTCCCAATTTTAAATCTTGGCAGATTTTAACAACTTAACACAAGTCAAGTAATCAACCTACACATGCAATTCTAAGAGTGTAGCAGCGGAATGTAAAACAATTGCATATGAAGGTAAAGGGAGGAGTTTGAGGGAGCAAACACAATGTAGACACGAAGATTTTTGGCATGGTTCCGATAGGTGGTTCTATCGTACATCCACGTTCATGGAGACTTCAACCCACGATGGGTATCGGTTGCGTGAGTCCACGGAGGGCTCCACCCATGAAGGGTCCATGAAGAAGCAACCTTGTCTATCCCACCATGGCCATCGCCCACGAAGGACTTGCCTCACTAGGGTAGATCTTCACGAAGTAGGCGATCTCCTTGCCCGTACAAACTCCTTGGTTCAACTCCACAATCTTGACGGAGGCTCCCAAGTGACACCTAACCAATCTAGGAGACACCACTCTCCAAAAGGTAATAGATGGTGTGTTGATGATGAACTCCTTGCTCTTGTGCTTCAAATGATAGTCTCCCCAACACTCAACTCTCTCTCAAAGGATTGGATTTGGTGGAAAGATGATTTGAGTGGAAAGCAACTTGGGGAAGGCTAGAGATCAAATTTATGTGGTTGGAATGGAATATCTTGACCTCAACACAAGTGTAGGTGGTTCTCTCTTAGAAAATGTATGTTGGATGTGTAGGCATGTTCTGATGGCTCTGTCCATGAATGAAGAGTGGGTGGAGGGGTATATATAGCCTCCACACAAAATCTAACCGTTACACACAATTTACCAAACTCGGTGGGACCGAATCAGAAAACTCCGTCAAACCGATTTAGTTCATAATGTGACCGTTAGGCATTTCGGTGGGACCGACATGTCAACTCGGTGGGACCGATTCCATTAGGGTTAGGGCATAACGTAATCTTGGTGAGACCGATTACACAAACTCAGTGAGACCGATTTTGGTAATAAGCTAACAGAGAGTTGGTCAGGCAAACTCGGTGGGACCGATTCACTCATTTCGGTTGGACCGAAACGTTATGAAGGGGAAACGGAGAGTTTGCATTGCGAACTCGGTGGGACCAATCGCTCATCTCGGTTAGACCAAAACGTTACGAAGGGAAACAGAGAGTTTGCAATCCCATCTCGGTGAGACCGAGATCCCTATCAGTGAGACCGAAGTGACTAGGGTTTGTGGCAATAGCTATGTCAACAGAACTCAGTGGCGCCGGACAGAAAGTTTCGGTAGGGCCGAGTTTGACTTTTGATTTGGGACATATGTGGATATGAGAAAGTGGTTGAGGATTTTGGAGCATATCACTAAGCATTTTGAGCAAGAACCTCATTAAGCAACACCTCATCCCCTTTTAATAGTATTGGCTTTTCCTATGCACTCAATGTGATCTTGGATCACTAAAAGTAAAATGTAGAGTCTTGAGCTTGAGCCAACATGTGTCCTTAGCATTTTGAGGGGTCCACATTCCTAATCCATGCCATGCCAATCATTGAGCTTGCCTGAAATATTTATCTTGAGATAGCATTAGCTCAATGAGCTATATGTTGTTAGTAATTACCAAAACCACCCAGGGATAGTTGCACTTTCAATCTCCCCCTTTTTGGTAATTGATGACAACATATAGATCAAAGCTTCGACAAAAGATAATAAGATTTAAATACATTGTCGCTTTGAGAAGTATGTGATAAGAAAGAGCTCCCCCTAAATTTGTGCATTATTTAAATTTTTCTTTTGAATGCAAATGCACAATCGATTAGGATCATGGGTCACTCTTCCATGTCACATACATCTTGGTGGAGCACTCAAAATGATAAACATTAAAAAACATGCACTCATCACCAATTAAAGTGAATGATCATATAGAGATATAAAATATAGTATCATCCAAGCAAGCATTAAAGTATCATATGATCAATCACATGATCACACAAGTATCTCACACAGGCACACAATAAAAGGTTCAACCAAAAGCAAAGAAGCAAAACAAACTGCCTATGATCTATACATATTTCTCCCCCTTTGGAAACAAGTTACCAAAAAGTTCAAATATGCATAGTGCTATGCGTCTCTCAGGCTTGGTCTTCGGGAGGTTTCTAAGCTTGAGCTTTGGGTGCAGTCTTGGGCTTTGATGGAGCAGCCCCTGACTTGATTGCATCTCCCATAAGCTTCTGAGCTTTGGGTGCTGGTGCAGCATACTCTTCCTCTTCTTCATCTTCAGAGGGATCTCTCATCATGGAGGGCTTGCCAATGACTCTGGCAATGGTCTTCTTGACCCTCTCCTTCCTCTTCTTGCCTTCTCCACCTGCTTTGGGTTCAAGAGTGAACTCCATTGTCTCTTGAGTGGAGGCTCTAGCCTTAGACATAGGAATCCTCTTTGTTGGTGCGTTCTTATTCATCCCTGGCTTAATTGCAGCAGCTGTGCCATACTCCTTTTTCAGCACCTTCTTCTTGGAGCTTACTTCCTCCTCAGTAGCCACATAGTCCTCATCCTCTGAATCTGAGGTTGTCTTCTTCATGGATCTGGTGGCTGCCTTTGGCAAGTTACTTGGAGTGCTCCTGCTGCCTTCATCAGAAGTGCTTGAGGGATCTGAACCCTCACTCAGCTGCACATGTTCCTCAGACCTGTTCTGACTGTCACTCTGATCAGACATCTTTGCAAACTTACTGACAGCAGACCTTGTGAATAGATCTAGATGAGGTAGAGTGGATGAGCATCACAAAGTGTAGAGATATTGCAAAACAGATGACTTAAAAACTTAGTTTTAGTTCTCCACAGAAAGCATTTCGGAGATACCGATTTGTAAACTCGGTGATACCGAAGCAATTTTTTGAGCCTAAACGTCTGAACTCGGTCAGACCGAGTCACAGTTCGGTGGCACCGAGACTGCTAGGGTTTCATAGAGAATAGAACTCGGTCACACCAATTTGCAGTTTTCGGTCAGACCGAAAACCGCAAGTGCTATGGCCTAAGCCAAATTGGTGAGACCGATTTCTACAACTCGGTCGGTCCGAGATGAGTTCGGCGGAGACCTATTCCTAAATTTTCAAATCAAATCTAACCTAAAGGATGTTTTCAGTGGATAGAGTGTTTGCATACGTGGTAAGGATCATGGGAAAACAATGTGCTATGAATCAGAGGCAAAAGAATAGCACAAAAGGTCGAACCCATACCCTAGTTCGGCGGGAGTTCGCTACGGCGACAACGGCGGAGCAGATTACCGTTGACGGCCGTGGCAACCAGCGGCGGGAGGTCACTAGCAGCAAGGAGACGATCCGGAGACCTGAGGAGGCAGAGCAGGACACATGCGCAGGCTGAGGAGTTTGAAGAAATTTCCAAAATCTCACCCGTGGGTATATATATCCCGACCCTAACGGTGTGACCGAGTGGAACAACTCGGTGGCAACGAGATGCAGAATCGCAAGCGGTTACTGCAACTCGGTTTGACCGAAAAGTTCAAATCGGTTGCACCTAATTGAAAACCTAGATCAACTTAGTGAACTCGGTGTGACCAAAGTGGATGACTCGGTCATACCGAAATGCACAAAGAGGTTTTGGAAGTTTAAGTCTATGATGAATCGGGGACTCCGAGTGCTCCTCACACAGAGTGGTTCGAATCTGACTTGATCAAACTTTGTGATGTAGTATGAATAGAGTTTGAGACGAGAAAAGCATAGATAGCTAGAGGGAGTCCTTAGGCATTCTTGTCATCCATTTGGCAAAAGAGAAAAATCCAAACAATCAAAGCAACAAATGGATGTCCTCGAATGAGTAAAATATGCATCCAACATGCTCACACAATAAGATGACAAATGAAATATGTGACAAAGCATGCACAATCACTCTAGCATCTATCAAACAATTGGCGATGACTAGGTCATCTATATATGAGTATATTGACTTAGGAGTCAAATGAGAACATTTGATCATAGGTCATAATCATCGTTTAGGCACAAGTGGGGTTACCACTTTTACATAAAGCATTGTTGTGTTCACATCGTTAGAGTTGCTTTAGCTCAATTGATTAGACTAAACCTCCCCCTAGATGTGATATCCCCCTTAGAGGGATGAACTAACCTTGGGTTTTGTCGATGATGACTTCATGTAGGTGTTGAAGATGTAGATCATTCGGAGCAATCCATTGGAGTGAGTTGTACTTTCAATACCTACACGGGTTAGTCCCACAAGGAACAAACAAGGATATCCATAGACATAGAGTGATGTTCTCATAGGATGATGTCCATGAAAGCATTAGGTTACCTTGTCCCTTGTCTTACCAACAAGAGGGTTTGTGACTCCTTGAACTAGTGCAAGATATGGAAGTTGTTTGCACTTGTCCTCGCCAAAATGATATGAGTGAAGTATGTTGGCGGTGTCACCCTCAAGAACTCCCTAGTTCTTCTTCTTCGAGATTAACACCATATTGATGGGAATCCTTGGAGTTGTAGTCGTACTTGATCAAGTAGAACTTGATGTAGTCTTGGGAACCCACTTGACCAATGCCTTAGGGGCTTCTTCAAATGCATCAATCTCCTCTTGAAGCTTGTCCTTGCCCTTTTGCTTGTAGTCTAGTGGTGGAAGATCATCTTGAGCTTGTGTTCTTTGGAAAGAAGTAGGGTCATACTTCTCTTGTTGAGGAACAAACTTCGTCTTGGGGTATTGGTCTTCTTCCCACTCAACTCCATTGGCATTGAACTTTCGATCAAAACCAACACCTTGATTCTTCTGGTGTCTTCCTTGCTTGCGTACAATCTCCTCAAATTGCTTACTTTCGGCAAGGCTCTTGTAAACACCTTTCTCTGTAATTCCCTTCAATAAGCTATTTTCTTGCTAAAGTGTAACTTGGCTAAGAGAATCATTAGTGGAATCAAGAGAACTACTAGAAGCAACAATATTGGTTTTAGCATGATTGTTGTTACTACTAGAAGAAGAATCTTTCTTGTTCTTGTTGCTAGATTTAACTTGTGGCATGTAAGTAGACAAGAGTAAACGCTTGGCAATGTAAGAAGAACTTTTCTTGCGAAGATCATCATTGATTGCCTTTAAGAACTCATGCTCTTGCTCAAGGTTTAGCTTTTCAAAGCATAGCTTCTCATGAGTCTTTAAAAGTTCTCGATGATCTCCCAAGGTAGTTTCAAGAGCTAACTTAAGAGTGTTTAGTTCTTTAGTTAGACGCTCAATCTCCTTCTTATCATCGTCATTCGTTTTATCTTGATTAGCATGATTAATAGCAAGTTCATCATAGTTTTCATAACTAGAGTTGTCAACAAGTAAATCATCATCTCCTAGCAAATCATCTTCATCACTATTGAAACCAACATACTCGGGGTGTGATACCTTTGGGCCTTTAGCCATGAAGCATCTTCCAATTCCTTCATTTGGTGAGTCAAATATGTCGTAGGAGTTGTTTCACACAAGTGCTAGACCGGCAACACCTTCATCTTGGGTATATTTAGAGTCGGAGTGATAACTTCTTTCGGATTGATGGTCGGAGTCGGAGCCGGATATCCAATCATCAACATGAGCTTGATGTCTTCGTTTTGTGTAGCTCTTTGATGACTTGTCCTTCCTTTCCGAATCCTTGCTTCTCCGAGAGGGTCTTCGTTCATAACGATCATCTCTACTCCTTCTCTCTCTCGGTGGTGATTCTTCTTTCCTACTCCTTCTTTTGGGAGAATCTTCTCTTCTTTTGTAGGGAGTCGTACACCCATTGGAGTAGTGTCCGGGTCTTCCACAATTGTAGCAATTTCGTTCACAACTTGAAGATCTTTTGTCATTGTAGGACCTTGACTTGGAACTTCTCTCCTTGCTTCTACTCTTGTCGAACTTGTTGAAGTTCTTCACCATTATGGTCAATTCTTCATTGAAGGTTTGTTTCTCACTTGATGATGTGGGAGCATCACATGAGGCTCTGTAAGCACCGCCTGACTTGTTGTGGAGCTCTTCCTTTTCCTTACGTGACATCTCATGAGCAACAATTCTTCCAATGACTTCTGTTGGCTTGAGATCTTTGTAATTGGGCATCATTTGGATCAATGTGCACATGGTATCATATTCTCCATCCAAGGCTCTTAGGATCTTCTTGATGATGAATTTGTCGGTCATCTCTTGAAGGAAATATGCCCTAGAGGCAATAATAAAGTTATTATTTATTTCCTTATATCATGATAAATGTTTATTATTCATGCTAGAATTGTATTAACTGGAAACATAATACATGTGTGAATACATAGACAAACAGAGTGTCACTAGTATGCCTCTACTTGACTAGCTCGTTGATCAAAGATGGTTATATTTCCTAGCCATAGACATGAGTTGTTATTTGATTAACGGGATCACATCATTAGGAGAATGATGTGATTGACTTGACCCATTCCGTTAGCTTAGCACTCGATCGTTTAGTATGTTGCTATTGCTTTCTTCATGACTTATACATGTTCCTATGACTATGAGATTATGCAACTCCCGTTTACCGGAGGAACACTTTGTGTGCTACCAAACGTCACAACGTAACTGGGTGATTATAAAGGTGCTCTACAGGTGTCTCCAAAGGTACTTGTTGTGTTGGCGTATTTCGAGATTAGGATTTGTCACTCTGATTGTTGGAGAGGTATCTCTGGGCCCACTCAGTAATACACATCACTATAAGCCTTGCAAGCATTGTGACTAATGAGTTAGTTGCGGGATGATGTATTACGGAACGAGTAAAGAGACTTGCCAGTAACGAGATTGAACTAGGTATCGAGATACCGACGATCGAATCTCGGGCAAGTAACATACCGATGACAAAGGGAACAACGTATGTTGTTATGCGGTCTGACCGATAAAGATCTTCGTAGAATATGTAGGAACCAATATGAGCATCCAGGTTCCGCTATTGGTTATTGACCGGAGAGGTGTCTCGGTCATGTCTACATAGTTCTCGAACCCGTAGGGTCCGCACGCTTAACGTTACGATGACAGTTATATTATGTGTTCGGAGTCCCGGATGTGATCACGGACATGACGAGGAGTCTCGAGATGGTCGAGACATAAAGATTGATATATTGGAAGCCTATGTTTGGACATCGGAAGTGTTCCGGGTGAAATCGGGATTTTTCCGGAGTACCGGGAGGTTACCGGAACCCCCCGGTAACTTAATAGGCCTTAGTGGGCCTAGGTGGAAGAGAGGAGAGGAGGCCAGGGCAGGGCCGCGCACCCCTCCCCCCCAGTCCGAATAGGACAAGGAGAGGGGGGCAGCGCCCCCTTCCTTCCTTCCCTCCACCTCTTCCCCCTTTCTCTCCTAGTCCAACATGGAAAAAGGGGGGGAGTC